>NC_035435.2:26830342-26950574 GCF_002127325.2 Helianthus annuus
TGCTAACATTGACAAACAAGGCAAGAAAGTCAAAGCCATCAACTTCGTTATACATGGTAAAACGATCCAAATCACTCCACAATCCATCTCAGAAGTCTTTAAACTCAACGATCAGCACGGTAAAACGTCTTTTTCTAAAAGCGAGTTGAAAAATGATTTTCTGGGAAGGGGGTATGCAGAATAACCAAAAAGAGATACTTTGCAAAAAGGTTTCTTCCCTTCTACACCTAGGTTTTTATTTCACACTCTTTTGATGTGTGTTCCAAATAAAACAACTGCTTTTAATGAAATACCATTAAAAATCCAATGTCTGGGTTATGCCATTTTACATAATGAAAATTATAACTATTCCGATGAGATTTTTGATGATTTGGTGAAAAATGTTGATAGCAAAGCATTTTTGCTTTTTCCAAGGTTTCTAAGCTACTATTTTGAACAAAAATTTGGAAAAGAAAATGAAAATTTGCTCAAACAAGGTGTTTATTTTCAAATAAATGGTTTAACATCTGAAACATTCTCTAGAATGTTAGCACCTATAAAAACAAAAGCAGAGGTGCCTGAGCAGAATTTAGCAGCTACCACTGCTCCTCAGGCATCTGCTGCTGAGCCCACTGCTCCAGGTGATCATAGCAGCACAACCACTGCTTTGAAACCCACACCTGCCATTACCAAAAAGACCAAAATGAAAACATCCAGAAAGCCCCCCAAACCCAAAACAAAGGCAACTCTGGAAGATGAGATCCCAGAGCCTCTGCCAGTGACAACACAAATGTTACCAATAACCAATGCTGCTACTTCCTCACAGCAGATGGAAGAAAGATCTCCACCATTGCCTCAAATTTCTCCTGCGTCCTCACAAAAGGATCAGGTTGTAAACACAGGGACCCCACAATATGAAGCTCTGGATTCAATTGGATCCATCTTCCTCAGTCCTGATCCCAAGGACATGTCTCTTTCAACACCTTTATCTTCACCCCTCACACTACCACAATCCATAATACCCCTGTTGCATGCAGTTGATGTAGTTCAGATACAATCCAGTTCCTCTCAATCACCTATCACTGAGAGTACACTCCTACAAGTGACTGGGTCTGATACTTATACCTTTGCTATCCCAGCAACAGTTGAGGAGGTTACATTGTAGGAGTTACAAGTAACTTCTATCAGTAGTTCAAGTGGAGCAGCAACTACTAGTGTTGAACCCACTGGTCTACATTGGGTCAGTTGTTCCATAAATAAGACTCCCTTGAAGGCAATTTCTTCAGAGACGACTAGGACAACCACTGGTATGTTTACTTTAACTACTGGTGAGTTGTTTAAAGTGTCCACAAATGAAGAAAGAAGTCCCTAGTACCAAGAAAAAGGGGCATCAATGAATGATTTTTGGGACTCAGTTCCTAAGTCACACATTGGTACAACCACTGCTGGTGGGGAATCAGATGAACCCATTAATTTGGGCGATGATTCACAATATCAGGAATTGACGGGGAGGATTGATAATCTTGAAACATCAGTTGCTGAAATAAAGGATATGGTGCAACAGCTGTTCAAAGCCCAAAATGCACAATCCACTGCTGTCCCAACTCAAGCACCTGCACAACCTGCACCTGCTGCAAATGAGCTATAGAATCTGTTTCAACCCTTACTCGAAAAACAAAGAGAAATGGCAGATCAGCAACACGCAATATATGTGCAAGAAATAAGGAATATGATTGAGTCAAGGTTCAGAAACACACAAGCAGACATCAAGGCTATAAAAGCCCAAATGATGAATACCACTGGCTCTGCTCCTTCAAATGTTCTTTTCATTGATCAATTTCCCCCAGATAATGCCAAAAAGGGGGAGAAAATTAAGGAATTGAAGAAAAAGGGTATAGATGATGGCCTTTACGTTGAATCAGCAAAAGAAAAACAAGTTTCTAAACCATCTACCCAAAGAGCTGGTGCAACACCTGCTGTGTCAACAGTTGCTGATACTTCAGTGGTTTCAACAACTGTTAGTACAGCAGTAGTTTCAGCAGCTGTTATAACAACCACTGCCTTACCTCCACCTACAATCACCTCTCCATCAAAAGCCATCACCTCAACTACATCACCATCCATCAAACCACAACTACTGACACATCAGTAGTTGTAATGACAACAGTGGTTGAAACACCAGTTGTTTCAACAACTGTTTGCCAAACATCCACCACTGCTCTATCCATACAACCCATTCTCACATCACAAACAAAACCTCCTTCACCCATAAATCTTTATACAAGAAAAAGGAAATTTCAAAAGAATAATGATGATATACCAGCACCCACTCAAATATCCTCCACTAGAATTGAATCTGTTGCTGAAAAATATCCACTGGAATTGGAGGCTGTAAAGGATGAAATGAAACAATTCTATACAATAGATGATCCTTGGGAAAGAAGATTTCCTTCTCTCATTGGCTTCAGGAATCCATTAAACATGAGTGAGTATCTAAAACTCAAAGCCAGGCAAGCAGATATAAGAGCCAGAATTGAATGCAAAGATCAAGGTGATAAAGCCATTTCTGAAAGAATGGAGTTCTTACTCACAAAGGTCAAACAAATGGAAGATTATGCAAAAGACCTGAGCAAAGACATGTCAAATATGCCACCTGATGCTTCCCTACAAAAGGTAATGAGAAAGGAGTTTCTCATGAAAGAAAAATTTTATCCAGCCAAAGAAGAACAATTCAGTGAATGGCCACTCAATGCACTAAAGCATGAGGTGAACAGAATCAAGAGAATTCAAAATGATCCAAGTAAGAAAAAGACAGCTCCAAAATGGAGCAAATACAAACAGGCCATTGATAAACTCACTTCAGAATATAAGCAAAAGAAACAAGAGTTAGTGGATGCAAATGTGGATACTGCTAAAGCCATAGCAATTGGACAAAGCAGTATACAGATGAGGCTTATGAAAGGCTGAAAAGAAGGAAAATGACAGATCCAAATGTACCAAAGAAGCCTGAACACAAAGAGCCAAAACAGGTCATTGATCCTAAACCACTGGTCACATCAGCAGATACCCCTATCATTGTGATAAACCAAGAAAAAGGGAAACTATTGACCAAGGAAGAAGAAAAAGAAAAGGAAGCTGAGTACTTTACAGAAGCCATCAAGAAAATGGATCTAAAGGAAGATAGCTCAGTGAAACTTCAAAACCTTGTCAAAAAGGTATTGACAAAACCTGCATCACCAAACACTTCAGCAGATATGACAGCCATTGAGCTTGAACAAAGAAAAAGGCAAGAGCTGATTGAACAAGAAGCTGAAGAAGACATAGCTGCAGCAAATGAAATCATAAAAAGGGCCTTCAAACATATGTCAGCTGAAAACTCTGAAGAAGAAAAAGGTCAGAGTACTGATCATGCTGAAAGCTCTGAACTATCAAAAGCACAGGGTACTGATCAGGCTGAAAACTCTGAACCAGAAAAAGCTCAGAGTTTTAATCAACAAACTCTCACAAGGCCAAAATCTCCTAACTCATATGTGAATAAACCTCTCCCAAGAAACCCATTGGGTTCAAAAGTACTAAAATGGATATCTGATCAAAAGACCCATGTATTGACCCTGATCAGATCCAATGGAGAAGTGAAGCACATATCAAGGGATCAAGAACTAGGCCTGGGTGTTGAAGATCTACAAGATCTCCTTGAGCTTACACTGTGTAGGGATGAGGGTGATACAAGTTCTCAGGAGTTTGAGCTTCAATTTAAAGAACAAGTTAGGGAACTTCTGATGAGAAATAAAAATCCAGAATAATGAAGGGTTTTGGCATTATCTGTTCCAGGGGGAGATTGTTGGGATTGAACCCTACCAGAGGAACAGATAATGAAAGCTAAAACTGGTTCACAACAGTGGATTCTTCATAATCAGCTATTTGCATTAAGCTTTCCCCTTGACAGTGGTTATCTGGAAACTGACAGACTTCAAAGCACTGCTCAATAAGACAATTGTTACTAAAGTACCGATGAAGATTAAAGACTGAAGCTCAATCTACTGATGGAATCCAAGCACTGTTGAAGTACTGAAGTACTGCTCATTCAAGGTCTGATCACCCTTTGAAGAAAGCACTGATGCTCAACATCAGTGGTTGACTACAACAGTGGAATGAAGAATCAGTGTTTATACATCAGTGTTTAGAATGTAATCAGTGTCTGTATGGTCAGTTGTTATAGAACAGTAGATAGAGTTTGTTAGGTTGTTAGATGTCACTTTCATGGTGACGTCAGCTGAGATGCTTCAGTGGTTTGGTTTGCCTATAAATGTAACAGTACTCTGTATTGTTACACTTGATTGATAGAGTGAGTTCTTCTTCTCTGTTCAAATCCTTTCATCTTATGCAATCAACCTTGGAGCATCAGGCTGAGGGGGAGTTTAGTTTGTAAGCATGCTCTGTAATCTTTTGTTTTGTATTGTAATCATTCGATTCTATGAAAAGCATGTGTTTATCAAAACTATCTTCTTCCTGAAATGTGCTTACAAAGTTTGTGTTCATTTCTGCTGCACTTAATGTTTAAATTATGCAAACAAGCACAATTATGAGAGCCTCAGATCCTAACAGTGATCGAAGACTAAGATCGGACGGCGAACAGTTGAAACTCCGGTGATGGAGAATGTTGCGAACGATGTCGTTGAGGAGCTGAGCAACGAGGAGTTTCAGAAACAGATCGAACGGTTCATTGCTAAACAAATAAATAAATTTATCAAGTTATTTTGTTTTATAGTAAGGGTATTTTTGTCATTTCACACCCTCTTAACTGAGAAAACTAACTGCCGTTAGGCATAGGGACTATCCGGGAACGAAAATTGAAAAGTTAGGGACTATAGCTGTAATTTTAGAAAGTTAGGGACTAAAGGTGAAAAAAGGGCAAACCATAGGGACTATCCGGGGATTTAAGTCTTTTCAAAATTAAAACTTAGAAAAAAAATATTCAATAAACTAATGTTGTTTTTTTTAAACCATGATTAGTTCTGAAAAGTTATAAATTAGGTTGTTAGTCAAGGCACATATGCATAGATACACTATCAATCACAATCACGTAGGGTGATATGCGACACCACCAAGAAAAAGACGAATGATAAGGGTGAAGGGAGTGGTTACCTATTTGGAATAGGTAAACTCCCCATTCACCAAATCAGATAATGCCACGCCAATTTACTTAATTTGTTTACCTAATGCTACAAAATGTTGGCAGTGGTTTACCTAATGGGGTTTAGGTAAACTATTTAAAAAAAGGAAAAATGTGTGATTGGTTGAGAAGGAATGGACCCTATCACACACCCATCTCTCTCCCATTTCCCTCCCTCTCATCGACTCGGTAAACCTTCACCGAGATTCTTCTTCACGATCGGTAAACCCAATGTTGGCGGTGGCTTCCCCGATCAGTAAAGGGTTTACCGAAGTGTTTACCTATTCCACACCGTTTACCCTAATGAAGAATGTTACCTCCTTGATTTCGAGAACCCGTCACTCACGTGATTGCCATAAAGGGGTGTACGATCTCATAATGATGGATGACATCTCGGGCTCACCATTTAGGTTATAATAGGCCACATTATCATTACGAGGATTAGCACACGATTCGTCGTCGGCTTACCCACATAATCGAGCTAGATGTAAAAAAGATGCATGTGACCTCCAAGAGTTCAGCAACCCATCGCTCGCGTTATTGCCAAAGAGGAATGTACAATCTCCAAATGATGGACTACATCTCGGCCTCACCCTTTATGGTATAATAGGGATCATTGGTGATCCCAGCCTAAAAATATGACCTATCTTCCGGCCTCCAGAACACTCTTCTAACATGCTAAATTCATCATTATGTGTCTTCCCCGAATGCAAGCCAATCTCATCCTTTTGTTTTTCAAAGTTTTCCATTGGCATAACAAAACTATAACACCCCAATCCATATAGGTTATCGGTTACAGGTTACAAGCTGATAGATCGTTCATAGCATATATAAGTGACATACATCCTCATATCATATCCTATGATTTAATCCTCTCTCTTGAAGTAATTCCCGAAAAATAGATATCAAGTAGAACCAACAGTTTGGCGGAATAAACTGATGATTATGTCAAGAAGAACACGAAGAACAATCAATCTCAACCTTGCATACGATTCTATTATCATAATGAAACCCTCTGATACAAGAAGAATAATCATAATTTAGAGTCGATAAGCCATCATAATTTTGGGCCAAACCTATAGATGTGGAAATAAACCTCGAAATGTTGTATTAAATTGCGATTGTGTAATTAGGGTTAAATGAGGTGAATGTTTATATAAAACACCATTATATACGTCTAACCATTACATCTATACTATACTACTTGATCTAATATGTGGGAACACCAAACACATCTAATTTACGAACACTACAATGTGACTATATCACACGGACCATCCATCTGTTTTTCCTTATCCCTATTTACAAGATATTTGTTATTCCTAAAAATACATATTAAACATAGCATCTTCTTCGTTTCACCACACCTGCAACCCTAATTCCTTTTTATTAAACATTTCTTCTTCTATGCACGCTTTCTTCTTCTTCAGTTCAACGGGAGCAATTGCATAATTTTATGGGGGTACTCGAGATTTTATGCATGTATAACACTAAACTTTTATTTAAGGTGAGTTCCCTGTTGGATTAATCGGGTTTGTACATGGATCAGCGGATCATGGGTCGAATTTGTGGGTTGGTTCTGGGTTAATCAGATCCAACGGGTCTAGCTACTTTGAAGGGAATCGTGGACCAAGTGATAGGAAAGACCGTTGGACTAAAGCCACCATTTGTGGAATGTTGAACAAGTCTGGAACGTGGGTTTATTATGCATTTGTTTTTATTAGTTTTGTATTATAAATAGGGAGTAGCAGTAATGCTTTTATTTGTAACCCTTTTCTTTAACAGAATACAGTAGCCAATTTTATACCCTATGCAACTTTACACTCATATATATATATATATATATATACATATACATACTTACGTGAGAGTTTTGTAGAGTGTATTATCAAGGGGCCTGGACCAACATTTGGTATCAGAGCTTAGGGCTCGAGAAGCGGGTTTGAAGATCGGAGGTAGCCTCCGCCGCCGCCGGGTGTGTCGGTCGGTGGAGGGCAGGGGTAAAAGAAGGGTTCAGGATCATTATACAGCAAAAGACGAAGACGGAGACGGGAGATGGTTCGTGTCATTCGTTGTCATGCGGAGAGTGCCGGTTAAGATGGCGGGGTTGACCATGATGAACATCGGTGTTCGTGGTTGTTAGCGATGATCAAAGGGGGAAGAACGGGGCTGTTCAGTTGTTAGTTGCGAGTTTGCGCAAGTGGTATTCAACCGGTAATAACAGTAGATGGTGAGAATGGGTACCTTGATCAGATTGTTCGTGATAAGAGGAGACTGGCGTGTTGCGTGAAAAGCGGGCATAAAGGATCTGTCAAAGCAGGAGGCTTTTGATTCGTCTCATTTGGCAAGGTGAGGAAATGGAAGAAGCGGGTGGCTTGTTTTCGTTGTCGGTGGAGAGCCTCTTGAACAAGGGTGATCGGAGAAAGGCAAAGAAAAAAAACACGGTGTTAACATTATGGTGTTGGAGTTCAAATCGGGTGACTCGGATGTGGGGGGGAGAGGTCGTGGATCCGTGATGAGTCAAGATGTGAATGAACGATTCCAACGGGATGACATGTGACATGTTACAAGTGTGTTGAATTTATTCGGGTTGAACCGAGAAGACTGTGGATGTGATAAGTGGAGGTCGGGTGTCCGGGATAGGTCTGACGGTTCAAGAGGAAAAAATGGTGGTTTGGTGTTGTAAGTGACGGGTGTGAACAAACCGATTAAGGGGGTGATTGTTGGATTAATCGGGTTTGTACACGGGTCAGCGGATCATGGGTCGAATTTGTGGGTTGGTTCTAGGTTAATTAGATCCAACAGGTCTAGCTATTTTGAAAGGAATCATTGACCAAGTGATAGGAAAAGACGTTGGACTAAAGCCACCATGTCTGGAATGTTAAACAAGTCTGGAATGTGGGTTTATTATGCATGTAATTTTTATTAGTTTTGTATTATAAATAGGGAGTAGCAGCAATGCTTTTGTTTGTAACCCTTTTCTTTTATAGAATATAGTAGCCAATTTTATACCCTCAACAACTTTACACTCATATACATCTATACATACTTACGTGAGAGTTTTGTAGAGTGTATTATCAAGGGGCCTAAACCAATATTCCCGCCCCCTTGAACAAGTATAAAAAAATATCAAAAAGTTTGTTTCGTGCATAAATTTAAACTAAACAAGTATTCGATTTTCCTAATTTCCAACATTGAAAGCCACATTCGAATCTGAATCCAAAAATTTGGATTATTCGATTTTCGGATATCCAAAATTTCAGATATTTTGGACACGGATTTTCGGATATTTTCGATTCGGTCTCGGATCCGATTTTTTTAGCACACCTAGTTGGTTGATATGGGAATTGTACGTGCACACCTAACCGTTATTTGGATCTACAATGTCTCCACTTTGTGTCTTTTTTTCAAAAGAGTTAAATGCCCGGATAGTCCCTGTGGTTTGTCATTTTTTTCACTTTTAGCCCCCTAACTTTCTAAAATTACAGCTATGGTCCCCAACTTTTCAATTTTCCTTCCTGGATAGTCCCTGGGCCTAACATCAGTTAGTTTTCTCAGTTAAGTGGATGTGAAATGACAAAAATACCATTTCCTTAAAACACTAAAAGAATATATTATTTATTTATTTAATCAAGTGGGACGCACCATCCTTATCTTCGTCAACCCAACCCACCCCAACCCAGCCATTTCATCCTCCTCACTCCTCACAATCACCACTTATATCTTTCCTCTAGATTTTCACTTTCCTTTCCTGGGTTGGCTGCCTAAACAACAACAACACTAACTTCTTTCTCTTCTCGTTTCTTCAACAACGAATATTGATATGGCTACAACGGGTGAGATCAGCCATTAATATTATCACTGCCCTCTTTTTCCTCATAGCATTTGCCTTTCTTCGCCTTCAACCTGTCAATGACAGAGTCTGAGTTCATTGATCATGCCGGTTTAGATTCCGCTATCTATTTGTAATAATCTCATCAAGCTATGAACAAAAATCTGAAACCTGAATGGTTTCAAATTCAGTTCTAGATATGAAAGTGCACCGGAGGAGTCAGTCGGAGAATCTGACGAAGAACGAGTGTTTTCTGGTCCTGGAAAAACTAAAGTGATCGAAGACTAAGATCGGACGGCGAACAGTTGAAACTCCGGTGATGGAGAATGTTGCGAACGATGTCGTTGAGGAGCTGAGCAACGAGGAGTTTGAGAAACAGATCGAATGGTTCATTGCTATAAAAATAAATAAATTTATCAAGTTATTCTGTTTTATAGTAAGGGTATTTTCGTCATTTCACACCCTCTTAACTGAGAAAACTAACTGATGTTAGGCATAGGGACTATCTGGGAACGAAAATTGAAAAGTTAGGGACTATAGCTGTAATTTTAGAAAGTTAGGGACTAAAGGTGGAAAAAGGGCAAACTGTAGGATCGTTTGGCGACCCGAATGAGTCGATCAGAGGCGTTTTCGTCAATTACAGGTGCGGAATAACAATTAATCAACGTAGGAATAGCTTGCAATACACTTTAAACACTTTCTGTATTGATTTGACGGTAAATACAACCAGTTCTCGATCCGGCAGCACTTCGGTACGAGATTCAACCAACCGTTACAAATGAGATCGCTCTTCAGGTATATATAGACAACTGGAACCGCTTATTGGACAGGCCCAATAAGCGGCCCAACCATGTGACACTGGAGCGATCCAGCACTTTGTCACTCGAGCGGTCCACAACATGTCACTCGAGCGGTCCACAATCCTAATGGACTAATAAGCGATCCAATAACCCTAATTCTATACATATTCACATTTTCTCGTATATTGTGCCCAGATCTAACATCTAAGACAATGACTAGATACAAGACGTAATCAGTAGATGTAGTGCATCAACAGACTCCCCCTCAGATATTGTGCCCAGATCTAACATCTAACCCATTTCTGATTGTCAGATTTGGCTCTCTTTTTGTAAAACTTGTTCGAACTCTCACCAATTTCAAAAATAGAATCTTTAAACAAATTTGTTCTATCAAGTGGTGATTCGAACGCAAACACCCTTTCTGAGATTTTGCGAAAAACTCCCTGTTTTGATTGTATCGCCTGAAAACAATCTTTGGCGATATGTCCAACATTGTTGCACTTGAAACAGATTCTCGAGTCTTTCTTTAGTTCAGCTTGTTTCTTTTTCAAAAATTCACTATTCTTTTCCCTCCAAAAATTTATCTTTTCTTCTTCATCAGTTGATATACCTGAAACAAAGGACATTTTGGATTTAAAATCACGAACATATTTTTCATTTTTCTGTTTTTCTGTAGGAGTAAAACCTAATCCTTTCTTTTTGAAATTACCGCTATGGTTTGATCTCTTTTGGAAACCAGAACCAGAACTGTAATTCTTTTTCTTGTTTAATCTCTGTTGTACTCTTGAGGTGTATTTTTTAGGTTTATCGTTAAGACATAAGTCTTTGATTTCAGAAATATTAATTTCTGTGAGTTTGAAAACCTTGTTTATCAATTCAGTTTTGACACCTCTTAAAGGAAATTCCTCATCAGAATATAATTTGTCCGAATTATTCAAAGTATAAGCAGCTTTAAACAATCCATCATCCAAATTAGATTTTGATAAAAGAAATTTTCTATCATAAACTAATTTTCCCTGTTTTTCTGTTTGCACCAGAGTTTTTGACTCAGATTTTGACTCTGACGCTGACTCCGACTTTGACTCATCACTGTCATCACTATCTAACACATGATCCACGACTTTCTTCATCAATTGAGACTGTTGATCAGTGTCAGATGATGTAAACACAACATCAATACTTTCTGGAAGTTTGACAGACGACTCTCACTCCCACTGTAAATTTGTAGCCTTTTTGACTCTTTCATCGTTAGGATGTCTAGGCAAATATCCGTTTTCCAGTGGAGGTGGACATCTGTTATAACTGACACCTTTCTTCTTACCAGATGAAGTCTTTTCAGTATCCTTTATCTTGTCACTCTTCTTCTTGTCAGCAATCTTTTCTTTAACACTAACTTCAGCTGCTTTTTCTTCAGTTATCTCATCTTCTTCCCAGACCTTCATACTTTCAACAGTAGGATCTTCTTCTTTTTCTTTTCCTTCTTGACTTTTTCGTCTTCGCTATCACTCTCAGCAAGCAATTTCATATCTTCTCTGTATTTTCTCGCCCAATACTCTGTATCATCATCACTATCATCTACAATCCTTGCTGTAAATGCAGTGTAAGCTGTGGTTTGATCAGGAATGTAATCATCCCAAGTAAAATTTGCCCAGCTAAAACCTTCTGCAAGCTTTTCATCTTCTTGATCAATCAAACAAGCTTTTCCATTTTCTGGAATGTAATTATCCCAGGTAAATGATTTCTTTTGATTTGGATTAACCATACAAGCTCTCTTTCCGGTATCTTCAATCACATCTCTTCCATGTGCAGTCTGAGCTTGATGTTTTTGTTGTTGAGATGATTGACCAACTTGGTGATAGATGGCTTTGCGATAATAATCGTTGTTGTTGTTGAACGGATTTTGAGCTCCACTTGCTTCTCGGTTTGTGCACTCTCTCTTGAAGTGTCCTTTTTCCCTGCACCGAAAACAAGTAACTTTAGATTTGTCAAAACCTAAAGTAGAAACATTCGCATCACGAAGATCATCTCTCCCCGTGATTTGTTTGAACTTCTCAGCTCTCCGTAAAACACTAGCCAAACACCACTTTATATCCATCAACTCCATCTCTTCAGCATCTATCTGGTCGTAGTCTTCTTTGGTTAGCATTGGATTGCCGATACGACCTGCAACAAAACAAGTGTAAGATTCCAAAACCATTCCTAATAAAGACATTTGGTTTTTGGCAATTTCTTCAAAATAATCTTGATCATTCTCAAGATTCAATACAATGTTGCACTGTAACTTTCTCCCATTTTTAGTTGCTGAGATATTTGGATCAAACGATGGAAATGAAGTAAAACTGGTCTTGCTGCTTGATCCAGATGATGGGCTTTCAGATAAGCTCTTGGCACTCATACCAGTCACAATCTTTGGGGATGAATTCGACGATTTCTCATTTACCCCAGCTTTATAATATAGCCCGATATCTTGTTCACCATCGAAGTCTTTCATTCTAACCACTTTTCTCTGTTCCATCTCTTGAGCTTCGATCTTTTCGATGAACTTACTGAGCGTCAGATTACTAAAACCTTTCTTGTTTCTGAGCATCATCAAGTATGTGCCCCAACTCTCATATGGTAACGCATCAGCAAGTTTGTCGATCAACTCCTCATTGCTCTTTTCAATACTCAATCTTTTCATATTTGCAAGCAAGTTACAATATCGTTCAATAATTTCACGTGTACTCTCATTCTTTAACCCACGAAAGAGATCAAATTCCTTCTTTAGAAGCGACTTCTTGCTTTTAACCATCTCTTCACTTCCCCTAAACTTCGATCGCAAAGCTTTCCAAATCGAATAAGATGTTCCATTATGCTGTAAAAGAACCATGATATCTTCTTTGACTGCCTGTTGAAGAAGACTTAGCATCATTTTCTCATTTTTGTACTTCTTCCTCTCATCATCTCTAAGATCTTTGATTGGAACTGGTTCTTCATCATCATTTAATGGTCGAACATACTTTGTTTCTACGCATTCCCAAGCGTCAAGATAATTCGCTTGCACCCAATTCTCAAACCGACCTTCCCAACCTTTATATTCTTCGATATTCATTAACTTGGGAGGTTTTTGCATCGTCCCGGTTTCATTTTCTAGCATTATGGTTTGAATAGCGTTGATCGGGGTACTTGGAGTAGCGAATGTGTTATAGAAATCCTCGCTCATTTTCAAATTTTCGAAAAATATTTCAAACAGCCTTAAAAGCGAACAAGAGATGTCAACAGTACACAAATGCGGACAAGATAATCACAATGTCACAAAGGCGGTCCAATCAGAACAAATAAGCGAACTAGGCGAGTCCAAAAAAACGATCCAATGATATTCCAGAAAAGCGGTCCAAACACTTGTTCGATCAAGCGGTTCACAGAACTACCCGTTTGAGCGGTTCACAAAATGAATTTGAAGCGATCCAAGAAATCAAGGTCCAATAAGCGGTTCAACTATGAAATTTCGAGCGATTCAACTACTCGACCGAATAAGCGGTTCTCAATCGTACGAATAAGCGGTCCAGAACTGTTAATTTCGAGCGGTCCAGAACAGTTCAGAAAAGCGATCAGCTTTCGGACATCATTTTGACGCACTATTTCTTCGAATTTCGACACCAAACTTTCAAGGGTTTATCTCTATGTAGTTGCGCACAATCCCTGAGATTTTTAGCAAATTTCGACCGTTGAAAATGTCTGAATCTGAAAAAGAATGAGTAGAAGACAGAATTTTTGACGATTTCCAGCTATTTCCTGTAGAACTCCTCGTCCTGAAGCTCTGATACCACTTGTAGGATCGTTTGGCGACCCGAATGAGTCGATCAGAGGCGTTTTCGTCAATTACAGGTGCGGAATAACAAGTAATCAACGT
Organism: Helianthus annuus; assembly: GCF_002127325.2. Classification (NCBI taxonomy): domain Eukaryota; kingdom Viridiplantae; phylum Streptophyta; class Magnoliopsida; order Asterales; family Asteraceae; genus Helianthus; species Helianthus annuus. Next base: position 26,844,019 of record NC_035435.2, read on the forward strand.
AGGAATAGCTTGCAATACACTTTAAACACTTTCTGTATTGATTTGACGGTAAATACAACCAGTTCTCGATCCGGCAGCACTTCGGTACGAGATTCAACCAACCGTTACAAATGAGATTGCTCTTCAGGTATATATAGACAACTGGAACCGCTTATTGGACAGGCCCAATAAGCGGCCCAACCATGTGACACTGGAGCGATCCAGCACTTTGTCACTCGAGCGGTCCACAACATGTCACTCGAGCGGTCCACAATCCTAATGGACTAATAAGCGATCCAATAACCCTAATTCTATACATATTCACATTTTCTCGTATATTGTGCCCAGATCTAACATCTAAGACAATGACTCGATACAAGACGTAATCAGCAGATGTAGTGCATCAACAGAAACCATAAGGACTATCCGGGCATTTAAGTCTTTTCAAAATTAAAACTTAGAAAAAAAATATTCAATAAACTAATGTTGATTTTTTTAAACCATGATTAATTAGTTCTGAAAAGTTATAAATTAGGTTGTTAGTCAAGGCACATATGCATAGATACACTATCAATCACAATCACATAGGGTGATACGTGACACCACCAAGAAAAACACGAATGATAAGGGTGAAGGGTGTGGTTACCTATTTAGAATAGGTAAACACCCCATTCATCAAATCAGACAATGCCACGCCAATTTACTTAATTTGTTTACCTAATGCTCAAAAACGTTGGTGGTGGTTTACCTAATGGGGCTTAGGTAAGCTATTTAAAAAAAAGGAAAAATGTGTGATTGGTTGAGAAGGAATGGACCCTACCACACACCCATCTCTCTTCCATTTCCCTCCCTCTCACCGACTCGGTAAACCTTCACCGAGATTCTTCTTCCCGATCGGTAAACCCAATGTTGGCGGTGGCTTCCCCGATCGGTAAAGGCTTTACCGAAGTGTTTACCTATTCCACACCGTTCACCCTAATGAAGAATGTTACCTCCTTGATTTCGGGAACCCGTCACTCACGTGATTGCCATAAAGGGGTGTACGATCTCGTAATGATGGATGACATCTCGGGCTCACCATTTAGGTTATAATAGGCCACATTATCATTACGAGGATTAGCACACGATTCGTCGTCGGCTTACCCACATAATCGAGCTAGATGTAAAAAAGTTGCATGTGACCTCCTCGAGTTCAGCAACCCATCGCTCGCGTTATTGCCAAAGAGGGATGTACAATCTCCAAATGACGGACTAGATCTCGGCCTCACCCTTTAGGGTATAATAGGGATCATCGGTGATCCCAGCCCAAAAATACGACCTATCTTCCGACCTCTAGAACACTCCTCTAACATGCTAAATTCATCATTATGTGTCGTCCCCGAAGGCAAGCCAATCTCATCCTTTCGTTTTTGAAAGTTTTCCATTGACATAACAAAACTATAACACCCCAATTCATATAGGTTATCGGTTACAAGCTGATAGATAGTTCATAGCATACATAGGTGACATACATCCTCATATCACATCCTATGATTTATTCCTCTCTCTTGAAGTAATTCCCGAAAAATAGATATCATGTAGAACCAACAGTTTGGCGGAATAAAACTGATGATTATGTCAAGAAGAACATGAAGAACCATCAATCTCAACCTTGCATACGATTCTATTATCACAATGAAACCCTCTTATACAAGAAGAATAATCATAATTTAGAGTCGATAAGCCATCATAATTTTGGGCCAAACCTATAGATGTGGAAATAAACCTTGAAATGTTGTATTAAGTTACGATTGTGTAATTATGGTTAAATGAGGTGAATGTTTATATAAAACACCATTATATCCATCTAACCACTACATCTATACTATACTACTTGATCTAATATGTGGGAACACCAAACACATCTAATTTTCGAACACTACAATGTGACTATATCACACGGACCATCCATCTTATTTAAATAATCTCTCTTTAGTTTTATATGTATTTGTCTAAACTTAAAAAAATATCGAATTTTGGTATATGATGTTTGACAAGCATTAGAAATTATAAATTAGAATATTGAGTAAATTACTTTTTGAGTTTATGTGTTTTAGTGGTTTTAAACATTTGAGTTCAAAATCAAAAAGTTTAATGTCCTGAGTCACTAATCCTTCATTTTATACCGTTTTGAGTCTCTGTGCTTTAGTGGTTTTAACCACTTGAGTCCAAAATCAAAAGTATACGTGTTAGAAGTTGGACTCAAAACATTATAAAATGAATGGTTAGGGACTCAGGACGTTAAACTTTTTGGTTTTGGACTCAACTGGTTAAAACCACTAAAACACAGGGACTTAAAAAAGTAATTTACTCTTAGATATTTTACAAGAGGTATATAAAATTCTCATAATAATTAATGTGTCATTTATGTATCTAAATATATATAATTTATGTACTAAAAATGTTTATTCCCAATATGAAAATATCAAAACCAAAGACCGTCGATAACAACAATATAGAAGCAAAAATATTCCTACGGCTTCTTTATCGCCATCTTGTGCAAGCCTTTGCCGTTGGAAATTACGACCTATAGATGGTGACAGTTTGTACCTACATTTAGAGCCAACATTCGTGACGGATCTTTACATCGAAATCTCGAGCTTGATGCTAGCTATGGCTGATCCGTCGCGAATATGGTTATCGTTATCCATCTTCGTTTTTCTTCTGTCATTCAGAAATGGACACTCCTTTGGTATCTCTCCACAGGACTTCTACCCGGCAAGAACCACAATTCATACCGTTCGATTTTACACGTCAACACCATAGAGCCGCTAATGTCATTTGTCATTGATTTACTACTGTATTGCTAGCTATTAAAAACCTTTTAGAGTCAATCCAACTTCGGGGATGCTTTGTTTGTGACCTACTTGTGACCATTATGTTAACTTAACTTTTTCAAAATTAGCGATGGATTCACTCCAAGTTGATTTCAGATAGTTTTTCCGTCGCAAAGCTGTCGCTAATCTTGCAACCCTTTTTTTTTCCGATGGCTGATTTGTGGCACAAAACTTTGTTGTGAATCCAACTTTGAATAACAGAAAAAGTCCATATTTGGTACCTATATTACGACAGCTAACGTTTGCAACTAATACGTCATTTAAAGATGTTGCTAACGTTTTGCGACCAGTCGTAGTGAGTCATAAAATAACGAACGGATTTGTTTCTAAAGAATCTGGGTCGTTAATTTTGTGATTGTTTACGGTCAGTAGTCGCTAATTTTGCAACCCGCTGTATTTCGTTGCAAATCTACTGCTAATTCCGCAGTCTGACTTTTTTAGTCGCTAATAATAGTTAGTATTTCGTTGCTAATCTGTTGTGCAGGGGGATCTGATGGAAGTAAAAGCAAACAAATTGACTTCTAACAAAACTCAGATCTCGTTATCTTACTACTCTATTCCGTACTGTCGCCCTCATCAAATAGTTAATAGTGTCCAGAATCTTGGGGAAATTCTTCGTGGCGATCGCATACAAAATTCTCTCTATCAGGTAAACACTGTATTTATTTATATCTAAATAAATAAATGGTATCAAGAAAGTTGATTTGCTCATGAATTAGCTTCAGCCTTAGTTGAAGCTCGCTTTATAAACAAGCTGGAGTTTCAACTTAGTTTTAAAAAGTTTGATGTGGCACATAATAGTTGCGTGACATATGATACATATATGGTTGCGCAATCAACTAGTATAAGTTTTTGTAGTTATGTTATGTGCATAGGTAGGGCTTGCAATTTCAGACCCGAACATGTTAACACGACACGTTTTTAACAGGTTTCGTGTCTTAAGCAGGTTTACACATTTAGGATACGATAAAACTCGTGTCTAAACAGTTATTAACAACTTGTTAGTGACCTGCTTATAAATATAAACTGATTTGACTTTTATGGATTTTGGTTTCAAATTTGAGTAGGATTAATATTTTAAGGAATTTTATGTTAAGGATTATGTATTAGTTATGACTTTTATAAACTTTTGATAATGCGTGTTTCACTAAACAAGTTTCTAAATATTTGATAGAGTGAATTGCAAGGATTGTCCTTTATCTTTATACCAATTTGCAGACGCTGTCCTTTGTGTTTAAAATTGACGAGTTTTGTACTTTATGTTTCCTAATCATACACGTTTTGTCCTTAGCCCTAACCCAATTAGATTTTTCTGTCAAATCTGGTCATGTGCAATGCACATGAGGGTAAATTTGTCTTTTCACCCTATTCTTTAAAAATACATAAAAAAGAAAAAAATTATTATAACCTTGCAATTCACTACAAAACCGTCATCACCTTCAATCGAAATTTCATTATAACCTCTCTCTACAAGTTCAAACCACCATCATCAAGTCCATCTCTCTATTCTCTCTCTACAAGTTCAGACCACCACCATCAACAAAACCTCTTTAATCACCCCACCACATACCAGCTACACCATCCCCACCCCTCTTTTCTCCTAATTCCACCATCACTTCCACCACAAATACCCATAAACACACACTTTCCTCATTTTGGAAAACCCATAGAAAGAGTGAGACAGAGAGAGAAAGCAGAAGAGAGAGAAGTTTAGAGAGAAAGAATCAAAGAGAGAAATAGAGTATGATAGTGAGAGGTTAGAGAGAGAGAGAGAAAACGCAGAGAAAGAGAGTGGGGGAGCTGGTGGCCGACGGGTGTCCGACACGAAGCTTTAACAGCTCCGGTGGTCGACGGTTGTCTGACACGACGCTTGAACAGCTCCGGTGGTCGACGGTTGTCTGACACGACGCTTGAACAACTCATCTTAGATCGACGGGGATGATGAAAGATGTTGGTGTTGTTGTGGGTGTAATGACGGGGTGACGGCGGTGGTCATGTGGAGCATCGATAATGACAGAGGCGGTTGTGCTTGAAGGAGACACCAGTAATGGTTTTGATTGAAGGTGATGACGGTGGTGTCGGCTGTGGTCCACGATGACGACAGTGATGGTTAAGGATAACGACGAGGATGGTGGTGGTGGTGAACGGTGGTTCTAGTGATGGTGACGGTGGTGCTTGTAAGGTGGTTGGATGGTTGTTGGTGAACGGTTGGGAGAAAGGGTAGGGTTTGGGTTAGTATTAATTGGGGGAAAATGAAAAGGGTGGGGAAATGACTGATATGCCCTCATGTGACTTGCACATGACCATATTTGACAGAAAAATCTAACTGGGTTAGGGATAAAGGACAAAACGTGTATGATTTAAAAACATAAAGTACAAAACTCGTCAATTTTAAACATAAAGGACAGCGCCTGCAAATGGGTATAAAGATAAAGGACAATCCTTACAATTCACTCTATATATATTGTGTTCCTAAACAGGTTTGTTAACATTTATGCTGACCTGTTTCTAAACAGGTCGTGTTCGTGTTTAGAATAAATGACCCAATAAGTTATCGAGACATATTCATATCTAGCATCTCAAGTCATCGTGTTTTATCGTGTCGTGTCTAACTTTTCATGCCAACCATATACATAGGTGACGTTTTTTGCATGCATAAGTGTTAGTAATATTATACATAACTTGATTAATTTGCCTCCGCTTTGTAAGGCCCGCACAGAAAATTATATTTCTACAGGAATCAACCTCGACTTATACACATTTAAAATAACTCATAACTAATAAAACTATAAACAAATGAGCTCGAGCTCGAGCTTGAAAGCTTATCACAAGCATGGGATATAGAGCTAAGGGTGAGCTGAGCTGAGCTGGGTCTCTATCAGTTAAGGAAAATTGGATTTTAATAATTCCAGTTTTGATATATTGGTCGATAATTTCAACTAAGGAAATATTTTGTGATAATTCTAACTTTTAACCTATTTCCTTTGGTGATCCATGCTATTTATCAACCTATGTAATGTATGTATCTGTCATATTATGGCCAACAAGAACTTAAATGTACAACATATGGTCTGGCCATTTCCTTAACAGAATTTCAATCGTAGGTCCCCTCGTCCGGTAATCCCCTGTGTCTAAGTCGAGTACTCGATTCCCTTTAGTCTCTTCCTATGTAAAAAATGACCTCTCTTGGTCCACTGGCTGTGCTTTTCATTCTGTTTTATCTTTGAGCGGGCCTCTTCTTTCATGGAGAATGCCCAACTGCTTTTCCGCGAGTAGGCATTTTTTCTTTCTTTTTTTTCTTTTTTTACTTGGTTTCTGTCGCTAAAAAATAAAACCCCTATACATGGTATATTTCTAAGTTTTCTCAACTTTTAATTTCCTGTCCTTATGGTATATTTCTAGTCTTCTCAACTTTTAATTTCATCTCTTTTTCTTATACTAGTTTATAAATACGTGTATTATACAAGTTGATACATATAATGTTATATATTATTAATAAAAAGTTATATTTAAAAAAAATATGCATTGCACGGTTTGTATTATACTAAATGGAATAAAAAATAATGTAGTTTGTAAATATATACAGTTGTCAAGATATGTATTCAAGAAATAAAAATTGACGTGACTGTTAATTGTTAAAACATAATTTCTTTCAACCTTGATTTTTTTAATGCCACCTATTATTTAAGTATTTAACATATTGTATTTTTATCATTCTTACAATCCAACCACTTTTAATATTTATAAATTTGTATAAAAGCAACTATCATCATTATTCTTCAGATTTAATATTTTAACCAACCTAATTTTGAATTTGGTGAAACTTTTCAATAAAAGATATAAGTTTATTTAAAAAATAATACTACTTTCATATTAAATCAATTTGGTTAATGATATAGTAATTATTTTTAATTGAGGCAGGAAAACAAAAAAAAGTAGGTGACTCTAATGGATGACACATGTCTCTCATTAGTTTTCTTTTGTCATATAGTATAAAGAGTTAAATGCCCGGATAGTCCTTGTGGTTTGGTCTTTTTTCACCTTTAATCCCTAACTTTCTAAAGTTACCTCTATAGTCCTCAACTTTTCAATTTTCATTCCCGGATAGTCCCTGGCACGGATAAAATTAGTTTTCTCAGTTAAGTAGGGGTGAAATGACTATAAGCCCTCAATAATTAATAAAAAAACCTAAGACTTTTACCCACCCCACCCCCACCCCTCTCTCATTTTCTTCCCTCTTTCCCCACTTTTGACCTTCAGACCTTCAGATCCCGGCACCTGCTTCACACCTTCAGACCTCCACTCTGGCACCTGCTCCGACGCTACCGCCACCTCCAAATCACCATCACCACCTTCACACCTTCAGACTTCCACTCCGGCACATGTTCCGTCTACAATAACCTCATGTTCCAATGCTTGGAAAGTGTTGCTAAAAATTCAATCAGCTTTATCCAAATTTGAAAACTGATTCAATTTCATCCTCAAATAAGCAGGATAACTTTCTGGTGCATTCAAAAAGCTAGGCAAATCTTCCTAATTCAGTGGAGGAACACCCTATATATATATATATATATATATATATATATATATAGGGTCGGGATTTGGAGAAAACGGTAGAAAGTGTGAGAACGGTGAGAACGCTTATCGATCGTCCGATTAAAAAAATCTATGGACTAGATTGGCGTGGTGGCGTTTTCGTAGATAACATCATTTTTCTTACGTGGACGCACGTCATTAAGGGTAAAAACGTCTTTACACCTCTATACCAAAACGTCATAATGATGAATAAAACGCCAATACGGACCAAATCACATCGCTATATAAACAAAAAACATCCAAGACATAAAACACATCCCCCAGAACCTGAAACGCCATATTTTCTACTATATACTATTCAACTTACAAACGCCAAAATTCCCAAAACATCAAACACAACTACTCAAAAACGCCATATTTTCTACTATATACCATTCATCTTAGAAAACGCCAAAAAGATTCCAAAAGATCGACGATTCTTTCAGATACACTATTTCCTCAGTAAAACGCCAAAAATTCCAAAAATCGTTTCTTGTATATTTAAAATATTGTTCTACGCCAAAGGGTCGAATAATGCATTCTTCCATGAGGTGCTGTGACTCAAATAACATTTTGCTGAATGAGATGGACAAATCATAAACAAAAAGATGTTGGGTCAAACTTATGCCATTTTCAGTGTTTTGTTCTTGATGAATATTTAAATGGCATGAAAAGACGAATGACACTACTGAGTTGTTTGAAGATACATATTAAAAAAAAAAAAACTCATGTCATTTTGACTTTCCAAACGGCCACAAAAACACAAGCATGGCTAAGCCAAACCACCAGCGAACATGATTCAAAGAAGAAAGAGACTGATGACACTGAAGATTTGGAAGATTAATTGTTTTTTTTAATTTTCTTTTTCTGTTGTTTGCTATGTATTTTTCAATTTAGAATAAAAAATACACTATCTAAATTAAACGCCAAAACAGTCAAAATGCATATGAAAACGCCATAAATGGAGTAAAAACGCTAAAAACTTCAAAACGATAATGAAAGTAACTTACAGAAGTATTAATTAAAATAAGCTAAAAATGAAAAAAAAAAAGGCTAAAAACTACTAAAACCCATTCAAAAAACGCCAAACCTGAAAAAGCTGAAAAAAACAGTAAAAATACACAGTAAGTAAAACTGAAAAGACGGCTACTTTATTAATATCATTTATTATAAATAAAATCCCGCCTAAACTACGCATCAAAAACATCCTATAAAGAGAGACTTCTCTGCACAAACAACTTATCACAAAACCAGAAACAAACGCCATATTCCCTAGAAACCATTCACTTTAAAAACGCTAAAAAATACTTAAAAAAGCCACTGATGCAGAACCTCGATTCTGCTATATTCTGTATTGATCTAAATGAAGTTTCAATGAATGGATTCTTCTCTGAGTTGGGTATCTCTATAATCTTTTGCTAAATGAGATGGACAAATATTCAAGACAAAGAGACTGATGACACTGATATGACATCATGTCACTTTGTTCTTGATGGATATATTGATGGCATGAAGGGATCAATACATTAGAGCAGGCGTTGGTATTCAACATATCATCAGACAAGTATATATCCACCCACCATAAAGGATGCCACAAAAATAAGCATCTTCTAAAGACGGCCGTTATGTAGGAAAATAAGGATCTACATAAGGCATTCAAAAACAGGTTCAAAAACGCCAAAATGGTTAAAGTAGAAGAGGCTGATGACAGTGAAGATTTAAATGAGAAATTAGATTGTAATTTTTAATTTTTTTTCTCATTATCTATTGTTTGTTATGTAACTCTGTGTTGTTTACCATCTAATTCTCTGCAATTTTAAAAAATTGAATATAAAACGCCAAAATCTACAAACACCAAAACGCCTCATGGTATGAGAACGAATGCTAGCAAAGTACGAGGTTGCTAATTGACAGATGAAAATTGAAAGAAACAGTAAAATAAAGAGACGGTATCATTTATTGCCAAAAACATTAAAGTTATATTAATGCCACTACATGGAAAATTGAAACTTATTTATCTTTTCAAACGTCATAATTGTCTGTCACATTATAGGCCTGTATCCTAGATGGCAAAACACTTAATATTATAAAAATCAAAGAAAATTACTAATGTTTTTTAAATCAATAAGAACGCCAAAACAAATACTTAAAACGCCAAAATGTTTACTATAGTCCTGATCTAAAAACAATAAAAACGTCGCGTATTTAATGAATGCCAAAAAGATAGGAAAGATGAAGGGACACGCGTTAATAAAAAAGAAATATGAAAGGACAAAAAAGCCCCTCCGCCTTTCTCTAAGCGGCATAACACGTGTTAGGCCAGGAAGCGTTCTCACCGTTCTCACACTATCTACCGTTTTCTCCTGATCCCGTTTCTATATATATACAATTTAATGAACTATTTATTCATGCTCCAACAAGATTTTATGTCGTCTAGTTTCTTACAAAATGTCTCACTACAGTTTGAAATGGGACATGACACGAGGAGTGAGATTGTTTGTTTAATGACGCTTAATGAGAAAACCATAAAAGAATTCAAGGAGAAGATCGATGATGGGTATCGAGCGAACATGTGAGACACTTTTGGAAATAGAAAAAAATTTGAACATAGTCATAAATCGCATAATACTTGATTAAGTTGTTAACTGGAATATTATTTTGACAGGATATTGGACCATTTACCTTTGGTTGTTCCGGTAACAACAAATGACAATGACTCTGAACCCATATATCAACTGGGATATTTAGTCGGTTATAAGGTACGTTATGTGGAAGTAAGTTCCGAACGTTTTTATTTTGAGTTAAATGTCATTTTAGTCCCTATGGTTTGGGCCGCCTGTAGGTCCAAAAAGATTTTATCGGTGCCATTTTAGTCCCTGGATATAGAAAGCTAATGTTTATGATTAAATATTCATTTTGTGAAACGGGTGATTAATATCACTAAATTGGTGATCAAATTTCAAACGGTCATAACTCTCTACTTTTGCACATGTTGCTGACAACGTAGTGTATATATGCATTATGCAGACCAAGGATGAGAAATATTTTATCAACAACCACTTATCATTCATAGTCAGCTACCACCAAAATTCAATAACACATGCTAGAAGAATTGTCGGGTTTGAAGCTGAAGCTTTCAGGTACAGTTGTAAAATCTAACATCATCTTTGTGTTGGTCATCGTTCACACTTGCAGCGGAGTAATTTTGTATCGATGATTCGATAGTCATGATGATCAGAAAACGAATATACAAAAATATTGTTGAACACAGAAACTGAAAGGAATAGGAATGGACAATTCGGATAAATGGCAAATTGTTTTGGTGCCGGAATACATTGTCGGACATTACATATATATGGGTGATGTTTTGGCGGTTGCATCTTGGCGGGAATAACTGCCTATGGCAGTTTGAATGCACCGCTTATCATCATCACCATAGGATATCATAACTACCGTAATTATAAGTTATAAACTAACATTTACATAACAAACATAGTTAAGTTTAATTATCAGTTCTAATACTTTCCCCTAAACTTGATTGTGTTTGGCTTTAAACATGAGCAGACTCCTATTTGCTTCATCAACGGTCTTCATCGTCTGCTTGAAGTCAAATCTTCTACGTTTCTTGTGCATCTTCCAGGCTCCTTCCCAATCATTCCCCTGCATACAGGGCATAATGATCCATGGCAGCTTCATCTTGAACAGGATATGCACTCGTACTTCTCTCCGGCAACCGGCCGATGAGGATTCCCCTCCCTTTATCATCTCTTTGTCGATCACCTTCTCTTGCACACTTTTGAACCTGTAATAATACACCAAGACATCGAGATACATTGCATAAATTATTCTCATGAACTCGCCGTCATGATATTCGTATCCCATGTCTTTTGCAATCACCGGCCACATGGTGTTGTCGGTGACACTCCGGTAACCACCATCACACTCCACTATTATATACAGGCCTAGTAGATCCACACTCTTATTATCAGCCGCATGAGGAGGAATAGGCCTTGTAGTAATTCCCAGTTTGACAGTAATGAACCACGTCAACATTTCTTCACATTTCCTTTCCAATTCGTGTTTGTATTTAAACACAAATTTGTTGTCTTCCATCATATCGAGTTAGGATCTACAATAGGTGAAATCGTGAAACTCCACTGCTCTTATGATCATCACACTCCAGTCGGGTTCTTGAGAGGATATGTTTAAATCCTCAAAATAGGAATCTAGATAATTTTCTTTGTATTTCTCATTCACATCATTCAATTCCATCACCCTCTGTTTTTCTCTTAATCCCAGTTCCTCCTCTTTAGACAGACCATTAATGTCATTTACCATATTCATCACCGGTGCTGAGAACATCGGAAAGATCTTGCAAGTATCACCGGTTTTATTAACCGTGTATCCTTTCAAAGTCAATTGATTCATACTTAACACGTTCCGGTCTAATTCCGGCGTATAGAAAACGCTTTGAATTCTTAACCATTCATTGTTTGATTTTATTTCCACTGCCCTATGCCCCAAATGAATAAGAAATCACTTTCCCCTAATTTGGTTTCCACCCCAATCAAATGTTTTATGCGTTTGAATACATTTAAATTTACGACATAGTGATGAGAAAATGCAGAACGTACCATATATCGCCCCACTGGCCACCCTATATTCCGGTGACATTCATTTCGTCACGGCAAACCGCATCACTCTCTTGATTCTGAATTCCGGCATTAACCGCTTGATTTATCAATTGAGTGGCTTCGTTATTTTCTTTCGATTTGCATGAGTATATTTGATGTCCGGGCTGGTGGCAATAGTAACATAGCCTCACACGGGGAACTCTTCTTTCTTTTTCATTCCTTTCATCGATGCAGTGTTGACAGGGTAACGTTGTCGACGTTAGTCTCATTTCTGCACCCTTTCCCACCGTGGCTCTGATACCACTTTGTTGGTCATCGTTCACACTTGCAGCGGAGTAATTTGGTATTGATGATTCGATAGTCATGATGATCAGAAAATGAATATACAGAAATATTGTTGAACACGGAAACTGAAAGGAATAGGAATGGACAATTCGGATAAATAGCAAATTGTCTTGGTGCCGGAATACATTGTCGGACATTACATATATATGGGTGATGTTTTGGCGGTTCCATCTTGGCGGGAATAACTGCCTATGGCAGTTTGAATGCACCCGCTTATCATCATCACCATAGGTTATCATAACTACCGTAGTTATATGTTATAAACTAACATATACATAACAAAAATAATTAAGTTTAATTTTCAGTTCTAATACTTTCCCCTAAACTTGATTGTGTTTGGCTGCAAACATGAGCACACTCCTATTTGCTTCATCAACGGCCTTCATTGCCTGCTTGAAGTCAAATCTTCTACGTTTTTTGTGCATCTTCGAGGCTCCTTCCCAATCATTCCCCTGCATACAAGACAAAATGATCCATGGCAACTTCATCTAGAACAGCATATGCACTCGTACTTCTCTCATGGCAGCCGGCCGATGAGGATTCCCCTTCCTTTATCATCTCTTTGTCAATCACCTTCTCTTGCACACTTTTGAACCTGTAATAATACACCAAGACATCGAGATACATTGCATAAATTATTCCATTTGCCTCGTGCCTGTGAAAAAACCCCACGCCAACTCCAAGCCCCTGCACGGGGTGGTGTTTCAGGCTGGCACGCCACCTTCAAGCTATCACTAGTTATAGTCTAACCTTGTAAAATGTTATTTTTATAATTGACTATATAAATGTATCTTATGACTGTTTGTCCACAGTATTAACTATTACCAACAATGTGACACGTATTACTGTCCACAAGGAATTGATGACAAGAATGAGATCTTCTTCACTGTTGGTGTTCTGTTCGAGGTAAAATTCTTACCAATGATTTGTGTTTTATAGTTTCAAATAGTTGTAAACAATCGATTCAAAATAATAAATATTTAAAAATTAAAAATATAAAAAGCTAAAATGTTCATATGATAAACTTAAAAATAAAAGTATTACTTGTAAAATACATATATTACTTGAACATTAACAAACAAAATAAGTTTAAATAAACGAACACATTATCCATTGTAAATGAACGAACATTAATAAACGTAACTAAACAAATTTTCAAGATATAATTGAATGAAATCAACCTCTATTCGTACTCGTTTATTTAATTGTTATAACAAAAAAAATCTAATGTTCATTCATTTATTAAAGAACAAACGTAAATGAACAATTGTTTACAACGCTCCTTTCAAATCACTAAACCAAAGGACATAATCAGTGAAACAGTTGAAAGTCATATGTCCAAATATATAAAAAAGCATTCTAAACTAGTTTCTTAAAAATAGTTTGAATCAAATATTGATAAAGGATTCCAATTAATGTCACATGTCTTTCTCTCCGTTAACCTTAAATAAATTATTTATATTTTTTACTTTGTTAATAATTAATTACTACCTCTGTCTCATTAAAAGTGTCCTATTTTGAATTTTCAAAGTCTTTATTTATAAACTTTGACCTTAAATAATTTTTTTTGTGTTAAATAATACTTGATAAAAGTTATATGACTTGAGTGTGTTTTACAAGTGTTTTTATCGGGTTAATTTTCATCAAGCTTTATATAACACAAAAAATATATAATTTAAGTCAAAGTTTATAAATAAAGACTTTGAAAATTCAAAATATGACACTTTTAATGAGACGGATGGAGTAATAAAATGTTCCAAATAATTAATTAAAAAGGTTAAAAAAAGTTTAATTAATTACATATCATTACACGCGTTTGTGTAGTACCCGAAAGTTACTTTACATATTTATAATATTTACGCACAAATATTAACGTATCAATATAACACAATTAGTAGTGGATATATTTACTTAAAATATGTTATTAATTGTAATACAGTGCAAAGGGTTCGTCATATATTACAAATAAAAAATGAACTTTTAATAATTTTTTTTTTGAATAGCTAATGTTACTTTACCAAACTCCTATATTTACAAATAAATCACCCTTGCTTGGTATTAAACCCAATACCTCCAACTAAGAGGCAAGAACCTCTCCCAAGTGAGCTAGCCCCACTTGGCAACTTTTTAATAATTCATTAAATAAATTTACCCTCTTTTAATAATTAACGATTCCAAATACTGTCAACCCGTGTAATACACAAGTTTGTAATACACATGTAATAATTAATTCAAAAAGTTTTTAATTTATTTTTTTCTTTCTTTGATATCTAACCTTTGTAATATACGGGTTTCCAAATAATGTTATGTATCGCTCACTCATATTTAGTAACAAAATACTAATCTACTTATTTATTAATCAATCTCAAAATAATTATAAGCAACAAATTAGAAGTATTATATTTCTTAGAACTACTTGTTTACGATAATATTTATTTATTCAACTCACGTAATACATGTAACTTGTTTATACAAATCTAATTGTTGGCTTTCGCTGGGCATGCAGGAGAGTGACATTAAGTGGGAATCAAGATGGGACCCTTATCTTCTTATCGATGATGATCAAATTCACTGGTTTCCAATCCTGAACTCACTTATGAATGTACTTATTGTATTAGCTGGGGTGGCTGCAGGCATGTCAGCAACACTTTACCGCACCATTTCTAACTACAACCAACCAGGAAGCCTAGAAGAGGCTCATGAAGCAACAGGTTGGCAACTCGTCCACACGGACGTGTTCCGTCCTCCTGTCAACTCAGAATTACTCTGTGTTTCTGTCGGAACAGGTTTCCAGATTTTCGGTATGATTGTACTCACCGTAATATTCGGGTCCCTTGGGTTTATTTCTACCTCAAATACGGGCGGGCTAATGACCGACGTCATTCTCCTTTGGGCCGTATTGGGATTCGATGGCGGGTTCTCCATGGCCCGTCTTTACAAAACATTCCAAGGATCCGAATGGATAAAAACCACCTTAAAAACAGCAAGCATGTTCCCGGGACTAGTTTTTTGCATAGTTGTTGTACTAAATGTTGTAAAGTGGAGTGATGGATCTTGGGGACCCTTACCATTACATGACATGTTTGTTTTCGCGGTTTTATGGTTCGCTGTTTCGCTCCCCCTCGTGTTCCTCGGCAGTTACATTGGCTTCAAACTACCAGAAATCAAAGCTCCTGTAATAACCAATGAAATCCCTAGGGAAATCCCAGAACAAAAGAGCTCGTTTTTCTTGATCATGATGGGTGGAATAATACCATTTGTTGTGGTATTCAATGTGCTTTTTCCCACGCTCACGTTTATTACTTCACCTAAGTTCTACTACATATTTGGTTTAGTGTTGGTCGTTTTGATCATGACAAGTGTCGAGGTCACAATCTTGTTATGTTATATTCAGTTGTGTCGTGAAGATTACTTGTGGTGGTGGCGATCGTACCTAACAGCGGGTTCTTCGGCTTTTTATCTGTTCATATATGCAACATTCTATTACTTCACGAAACTTAACATCACGGAGCTTGTGCCGAGTGTTTTGTATTTCGGGTATATGTTGATTGCTTGTTTAGTGCTTTTCGTGTTAACAGGTACGATCGGTTTCTGGGCATGTTTTATACTCACTCACCTTCTTTACTCTTCAGTGAAGATAGTTTAGGCCTACAAGGCATGTCTGCTTGGACTTAAAGTCTGTTTATCAATAAGTGATCTTTGTGCTGTAAAACTTGATAAAAAATATCATTATGTTAAATAAAAACATCTATTATCTTGTGAATGTACATTTTGATTAACTCGGTATGTTTTCATTATCGATTACCTATTTTTTGGGAAGATGTGTGGGTTTTATGTTACACTACGACCAACAAAACACCCATGATCATAAGCGGTGAGGAGCTTATCGAAGAGTTCGCATTATCAAGTGATTCTAGACTCTTATATGGATTAGGGGGTTATACGGAAATAGAGTAGAAAAGTCCCAAAGTTTAAACGTATATACCCAAAAAGTTCTATAGAACCGGGGGTCGAAAACATAATATCCAAAAATTTCTATACGAAAGCTACATACATAACACTACTGAGCGAAAAGTTCAGGGGTTCCCCCGGCCCCTTCTAACCTATGCCACTGCACGACGGCGGATGGAAAGGTTGAGCCACACCATTTTACATACCAAAATACTACTAAACCAAATGCACTTTGATAGTTGTAGCTTTCATATAAGTATATGCTATTTTTATATCTATACTTTCTAAACTTCTAAAATATAAAGCATTATATATTATGCATTAAACTTTTTATATAATATTTATTCATCAACCTTCATAGAGATGCTGAGTTGAGTGATAAGCACAAGTTTCCCTTCTAGAAGATTTGTCATGTTGGAATCGTGCTTCCATTTGTTTTGTCTGAGACAACCTATGCAACACAAACAACAATTGTTTATCAAAAGATTTATGGGTGATTTGGGTTTCCTCACACCTAGACACACACTTGTTTTAATTGTATTTAAATATTTAATTGTATTTAAATATTTAATTGCTTAACTAACAATGCGTATTGACAATATGAACAAACTGTCGATAACAACATAAACAAAAAGATCCAACGGCTATAACAAGGGTTTTCACCCTCTTCTGCTTTGTGATCTCCGTTTTTGTGCAGGCCAAAACTATGAACTAAAGATGGAGACAATTTGAATGTTCATTTATAGCGAAAACTCGTGACGGATCTTAATTCTCAACATTGAAACTTTGAGCTTAGCTACCTATGGCTGAACGTTCGCGATTACTTTCCTCGTTATCCATCTTCGTTTTTCTTCTGTTATTCATCAATGGACACTCTTTTGGAATTGGTGTCTCTCCACATAACTTCTACAAGGCAAGAACAACAACTCATACATTTACACGGACGTAATTTGGTCGCTAAATCTTTGTGCAAAGTGGCCGTTTATTGTGACCAAAATGGCTTTACGACCAGTTTTTGCAAAATGAATGATCTGGTTTGGTAAATTTGATACTGGTACCAGTACTCGATACCATTTGCTAATCCCCTTGATGATGTTAGTGTTCATTGTATTCACAAATTTAATATATAGGTAAATCAAAAATTTCAATATATAGGTAATACTGTTTATTGTCATCAAAATTTAATATATAGGTAAATTTCTATATTTGTGACTGAAATTGTGACCGGTTTGCTTGCGACAAAGCTAGCGACCGGTAATGGCTGCGACCTTTCATTATTTTACTTTATTTGTATTTTGGAAGAAACTAAACGAGGTTGATTGTGACTAACCGTAGTCGTCGACCACAAATTAGCGACGGATTACAACAAAAGTTATTTCGGTCAAAACTTCTGCGACAAGTATTTACTTGACGACTATATGTCTATATGTGTGTATCTTTGATTTCCTGCAATTAACATGACTGATCAGGGGGAAATTATGGAGGTAAAAGCAAGCAAATTGGCTTCTACAAAAACTAACGTCGCTAATTCTTACTACTCTGTTCCGTATTGTCGCCCTTATAAAATAGTCGAAACCGCCCAGAATCTCGGCGACATTCTAAGTGGCGGTGGCATACAAAATACCCTTTATAAGGTAATAGCTTTACCCTTATTAATTTACTGATTTACCCTCTTAATGATTCAGACCTTTTACAATTTATTGGTTCAGCACTTAATGGTTCAGACTGTTTGTTTCACAAGCAAATGTCTGATTGATTCAGACATTTGCCTCTGAATGGTTAATCATTATACAGAGTCTGAATGGTTAAGACCTCTAATCTGAATTGGTCAGACATTTGCCTTTGAACGGTTAAGCATTATACAGGCTCTTAATGGTTGAGACCTCTTACTAGTTCAGCACTTAATGGTTCAGACCTTTTACTGATTCAGCACTTAATCATTCAGATGTTGTCAAACAGCCCCTTACTCTTTTTGTGAAAAACAAATAATAAAACAAAACACGAACTATCTATCGTTTCAGAACAAGTATTATGTTGAGAACCGTATAAAACACCTGTACGTGGTGTATTGGTCACTTGGTGGAAAGAAAAAGTTAGTGGGGTGGGCGGTTATGTAACCATCTAACGTTTTTATGTGGTTTTCGCAGTTCTCAACATAAATATTAATTCACATCTAAACTATTTTATGAGTTAACTGTCAAAATGATCCATGAGGTTTTGTCACTTTTACCACTTTAGTTTAAAACTTAAACCTTTTGAATCTGGGTTCTTATTGGTTTAAATTTGTTGTCATTTTCATCGAAAAACAAAATCTGATCAGATTTTGTAGTTAGCATCTAGCATTTTTGTCTTTTTCCTTAATGAAGGGCAAAACGATCTTTTAACTTTTTATTATAAAATTTTGCCTTTTATTAAAACGGAGGAAAAAGACAAAAAAAAACTGAAGATTAACTGAAAAATCTGACAAAATTTTGATTTCGGATGAAAATGGCAAAAAAATTAAAACCACAGCGACCAAAATTTAAAAGATTTGAGTTTTGTACTAAAGTGATAAAAATGACCAAACCTCAGGGGCCATTTTGGCAGTTTAGGATATAAAATAAGAAGTATAAGAAGTGGAAAGGTAATTTTTTTCCACAAGAGGAAAAGAATATGCACATACAAGTCACATGCTACCCCTCCCCCTCCCCTATTTTTTAAACGTCCGAAACTTTTTTATACATCATTTGTTTTAAAAAAAAATATTATACCATAAAATCGAGCGTCTTTTTATCTTTAATATGAGTACCATATTGTTATTTTTTTCAAAAAAAATTGAAAACCCAGTTGCGTATTATACAATGGACATGACGTAAAACACAATGTAAAGTAGATCAAAAAACACAATCAATGACAATAGATAAAGACACAATTCACAACAGATTAAAACACAATAACCATAACATATAACACAGTGGCCATAACGTGTAACACAATAAATGTCAAACTACATAAAAGACACAATTGATGGCAATAGATAAAAGACACAATTGATAACAACACATAAAACACACAATGGAAAGCAGATTAAAACACAATGAACAACAAACTAAAAACAAAATACACAACAAACTAAACACAATGAACAAGAAATTAAAACACAATGGACAACATAATAAAATACAATGAATAACTAATTAAACACAATGACCAGAACCAATAACACAATGTATAGAAAACCCAGATATAACAGCATCTTTATTGTGTCATATATTGTGTTATAGGTTCTTATAAAATCGCAATGGGTAGAACCCAAATTAACATTGTGTTATAGATTTTGATAATAACACAATGTATAAAAAACCTAGTAAAAAGTAATGACCAAACCCAGTTAAAAGACACAATAACCAGAATCTTTAACACAATGCAAAAAAAAACCAATAAAAATGAAAATTTTTATTTTATTTTTATTGACAATATGATACTCATATTATAGATAAAAAACGTTCGTTGTTATGGTAAAATAAAAAAAAGTCGTATGCAAAAGTTATGGACGTTTGAAATTGATAGGGGGTTGGCATGTGTCTTGCATGTGGGTAGAGAAAATCCATAAATGTAGGATTCCCTTTATGCCCTTCCATTATTTCTTTTCCCTAAAATTAATTTCAACCCTCCAAATCTAATATTAATGGACTATACTTCTTTTTACCCTTCTTATTTATATTATCTTTTGTATTTGATCCTAATTCATCATTTTATTTATAAACATTTGAATTTACGTCAAGATAGATCATAGATCTCAATGTCATAACATTAGTATGTATGACACTTTGAACTCGACTAAGTAGATCAACAGACACAAAGAATAAAATTGTATTTAACTTTACATTTAAATTAAATGGACCAATTAATAGTTGACAAGATGACATGTTGTGTAGTGTCTTACGAAATCTTCCATTGCAGTTTCGAATGAGAGCTACGACCGTGTGCAACTTCGTTTGTCGCATAACACTAAACGAGAAAACCGCTAAAGAATTCAAGCAGAAGATCGATGACGAATATCGAGTCAACATGTGACACATAGAAATAGAACATATATTTTAGAGCACTTAATTTCAATATCAATAGTTAATATTCTTGATTGTGTTGTTAATTGGGAATGATGTTGGACAGGATATTGGACGATTTACCTTTGGTAACAAAGACGAACCATGACTCCCCGCACCTATATCAGCTCGGATATCTTGTTGGTCACAAAGTACGTTTTGCAAATGTAAGTTTGTATTAACTATCCAACTAGTTTTGTTAAACCATGATAAAACCAGGTGCATCACAAAAACCCACGATGTTAGATCATCTTCATACTCAGTAAATCCCACTAATAGTAAGCTAAGGTAGGGTCTGAGGAGGGTAAGATGTAGACAGTCTTACCTCTACCCTGTAGGAATAGAGAGGCGGCTTCCAGTGAGACCCCTGGCTCGATAGTTGTTTTGCACCAAGACTTGGACATAAGACACATAACACTCAGCAACTAAGACAAAGGCCAATTAGTACATGTATTTCTTGTCTCTTGGCTATCGACGCCACCACATGATACATGATTAACCATCCCCCTCTTTTAACGTTATTTTCATGAAATTAGTAAATTAACGTTAAAATTAGTGTACTTTCACTTTTGTCCATTCTTGTAAAGTTGCTAGGTGTTCCTTAGTTGGATTCGGTGTTGGCGGTAATTTCCGACTCATCACAAGTCGGTGATGGGAAAAGGGTGACAAAGGAGTGAGGGACCAAATTAACAAGTAGGTTAAATTGGTTAAGTTTCCTAATTACATTAGAATTATATTTGGTAAATCTCTTGGTCCCCGAGTTAATGTTATTTAGTAATGTCTTGGTAACCAAGTTAGGGTAAGCCTATGTAAACCAAGGAAGGGTTAGACATTATTAAGAGTCAAGAGAAAATATACTGAGTTATGTTTTATGATTTATTGTAATCAAGTTTTTTGAGTTATATTTTCTTGGTTATAATTGTCACACCCCAACCGATGGCGGAATCATCGGGGCGCGGCACTAGGCGAATCAGATTGCTCAAGAGAATCCATAACAACTATATTGCAATAATATTCATTACATTTCTCATCCCATACTAACAAACAATACAATCACATCAGTTATCACATATTTCTTGTCCTCTCGAACAATTCAAATCCGACAACCTAGATTTTTAGGTGAGTTTCTAGACTTCCTAGCTTGATTTAATGTAGACTTCGACTAAACCTGCAACATACGTTAAAACATTGTCAATACAAAAGTATTGGCGAGTATACAGGTTTGATATGTAATAGTAAAATAGATTAAAAGTGCTGCGAATTTCCACATGCATAAACGTAATACACGACATATATACTCACAAAACTGATACTACCAGCTAAGTCCTTGATGCTCGACTCTTCGATGGCATAACTAGACCCCGTCGGGCGAAATAGTACTATACTAGTCGTGGTGGGACGTCACGAGTATAAGTCCTAGCATACATGCAACTAGCATCACGTATATCTATGCAAACAGTTATTCGCAAGTGATAAATTGTCCAATTGAATCATTCTTTTGATAAGTTCGATTTATAAGGAACGTATGCTACACCCAAAATTCGATAAAAGGGGTCAAGTATACTCACAGTGCGTCTTTGGCAAGTAAACACAACTTGGTTTGGATTGATCGGGAGTGCGTCTGAGTTATCCTGGTTTACAGATTGTTGAGTGATGATTAACGCGTTAAATCGTGCCGAGAGAACCAATAATTGGAACGGACATTGAAGTTTGGGTTCGTTCGGTTGATTGGACATACTGGCCGATCGGTTGGCATACTGGCCGATCAGTTGGCATGCTAGCCGATCGGTTGGCATGTTGTCTGATCGGTTAGCATGTTGTTCGATCGATTTTCGCATGTTTTTCGGTGGTTTAGGTCGAGACGTTACTGTGACGTGCTGAACAATTGAAATCCCATCAATTCCGACCTGTTCTAACGGCCGGGAATCACCCCGTTCCATCAGGACTTGCCGTTCTTGACGGTTTTCCTTTGTTTAACCCGTAGTTGGTCATCTCTTCGGTAGGGATCAGATCCTTGATCAACACGACACTAAGAATGAGTAGAAGGTTAGTCTAAGCGCTGGTTCTACCGTTTTTATGTATAGATCTGATGTGAAAACCTTGATTATCCTTAGGAAATCCCTGGGTTCTGAGTTGTTCTTGGTGGAATGAGGCCAACACTTGAAGTTCATAAGAATTTCGTGATGACATCACTCCGAACATCTCAAATCCATGGCTTCTTGATTAGAAAACACTGATTTAGACGAGATTTATGTAAAAATCGTATGGAAACCATTCGGATCTGAGTTGTTCTTCGTGGGATGACATCACCTTTGAGGAACTCCATGGTGACATCACCCTAGAACACTCCAAATCCGCTGATTTCATGGTTAAAAGTTGAGATTTGAAAGGTAGAAAGGTGAAGAAATGCATATAGATCAAGAAAGTACAAGATTTGAGGTAGAAACTTACAAGAATCGCGAGAAATCGAGAGATAAAGGGGTTGGAACCTCTGGTCGAGCAGCAACAGTGACAACAAGTGTGTTGGAGGTGAATGAGGGGTATTTATAGGCAAGGAGGAAGGAAGGGAGGGCAGGCTGGCCTGTCCTGTCCGATAGGCTGGCCTGTCCTGTCCGATAGGTTGGCCTGTTCGATAGGCTGGCCTGTTCGATAGGCTGGCCTGTCCTGTTCGATAGGCTGGCCTGTTCGATAGGTTGGCCTGTCCTGTCCGATAGGCTGGCCTATTCGATAGGCTGGCCTGTCCTGTCCGATAGGCTAGCCTGTCCTGTCCGATAAGCTGGCCTGTTCGATAGGCTGGCCTGTTCGATAGGCTAGCCTGTTCGATAGGCTGGCCTGTCCTGTCCGATAGGTTGGCCTGTTTGATAGGCTGGCATGTTCGATAGGCTGGCCTGTTCTGTTCGATAGACTGGCCTGTCCTGTTCGATAGGCTGGCCTGTTTGATAGGCTGGCCTGTCCTGTCCGATAGGCTAGCCTGTCCTTTCGATAGGCTGGCCTGTCCTGTCCGATAGGCTGGCCTGTCCTGTCCGATAGGCTGGCCTCTCCTGTCGTTCGGCTGGCCTGTCCGATCGGTTGGCCCAGCCGTTCGGCTGGCCCGTCCGATCGGTTGGCCCAGCCGTTCGGCTGGCCCATCCATACGGAGGCCTTTCGATCCTCGTTTTTGGTGCGTTGCGATAGTTTGGGTCACATTTCCATATATTTATATTATTATTTATTTATTTATTATAATTAATCACAAAAAAGGGTCGTATATACGTATCTATATAACCAATATTCGGTGCCATGATCGAGTTACGCGTGCCTTCGAGTGTGCTCTTCGATGTGATGTGCCACAATGATTATCGGGGTACTACTTGCTCTTATTGCCATCATCGTCATGACGGCCGGAGGCATGGTACTCACCCAATAGTCGTTGTTAGCGTTGGTTGTTTACGTTTTGACACTTCATGGTTATCGAGGAGGGTAGATTAAGCCCCCACCCAACATCATCGTGAGTGTTATAATTTACGAAAATAGGTTTGTATTAGCGATAGAATATGCGTAATCATTCGATTATACTTCGATTAGTGATATATCTGATATAGTTACATTATGATCTGCATCTCTGGTGCTAGGCGTAACGAGTGTATCGAGCAGTAACAACGCATGAAAGTGCGGGTTGTTACAGTATCCCCTGCTTTAGGAAATTTCGTCCCGAAATTAATCTAATAGTAGGGTCGTAAGAGTTGATGCGATTGAGAGTAGAGATTAATAGCGTCTAGATAGCGAGCGATCGACTAAGATTCGATGAGCGAGAGCGGTGAGATGATACAATTCGGACAACCAAAAGTGATAACACACACAGAAGCGACTCCATAACGTTTTAAACTTACTGACGCGGCGCTAACTGCATTGATGTTCCCATTAGTGCTAAGGGAAGGGTTTTCGTTGGTCTGATAACAGATTTTGGGTTACACATTTTAAAAGAATTCGGCGGCAAAATAAGTTTTAAGAAAGCTTTCCTACTACGTGGGTTCGAGCTGAAACTCGATTGTCGAACCCTCGTTCTCGGGAAGATTCCTTTCTGTCACTGCAAAAGTTTTTAAGAAAAACTGGACTTATGAAACTTCCATTGGGCACGGAGCTAAACTGATTCGATGTTTTCTCCATGTTGTAAGGAAATTTCACTTGTCCAACGGTTTTAATAAAATTTTTATAAAAATTGGTTTTCTTTAATAATATGGAAAAATAATTTACATCGGGCCCCACGTGGCACTTTCCCACAAAAGTTTGTTAATATGATTAAAACACTTATATATAGGAAGTATCAGTGGCGTATCCACCATGTTTCACCCATATTACCTCTGTTTCGTGAGGCGGTGTCACGCGTGCCGATAAGACACAGATAGAATTTCGATTCTTCGGTCCAAGCGATAAGATGTTAGACCGAGTCTTGAATTGAAGCGAATTGGATGCTGACAAAGCGTTGATAGCGAGTGCGAGTAGTTCGAAACATTGATATAGTATGCTGGGTTAGTCGATGATTGATAAGCGATGCCGAATGACGCGATTCTTGATTCGATTAATGCGATTTCGATTTGATTTCACACAAAAACCTACATGGCATGTTTCCACGAGGGTTGCTAATACGGCAAACGTCACGTTTCCCATATTAGTTTCATCTCGTGAAGCGATGTCATGTATCCTAATGCTACACAACCTGCGATGACCTCCAAGCGATGCTTGAACATCGATAAGCAATAGACCCTGATAGATAACAAGTGACGATTGTTGTGAGCGAGCGATATGCGATTCGATTGAGTTGAATACACCACAAACAGTAACTAATGGTAGCCCGCATGGCCTTTTCTCACGAAGGTCTGCTAATAGGGTTGAAACACCACCATGTTTCGACTCCATTAGTTTTTGTCTCGTAAAACGAGGTCATGCGTGCTAACCTAACACTGACAACACGAGTATTGATGAGTGATAGCGATACGCGATAAGAGTGCCGAGTTGATGAAATAGGTGCGAAATGCGTTAAAGTGGAAGGCGGCGAGTGATTTCCGATATTCGTCTAGCGACCCACAATAAGCGATCCATACCAAATGATAGAGGTTCACACAATATCCAATAACCAGCGTTAGAGATTGCGAGATAAACACATGATGCGATTGCGATTTCGAGCCATATATCGAATGATTTTGATTGCGAGATAGATCTAGCAAAACTGCGATTGGGTTGAGTTCTAGACTTACGACCAGTCTTGCGTTGCTCCAATTGCTCTTCGGGGTGAACTTACCTAAGTCCATCGATGTGGCAATTGTGTTGCGTACGCAGACTTACGAGAAGTCTCGCAGTGATGCGATTTAGTTTTGTTACGCCTTGTGATCGATTGTAGTGTGTCGAAAATAACCATTATAATATAATAGGTCTAATAACGTCCAACTCCACATGGCACCTTCTTCACGAAGCTTCGGTAGTATGGTAAACCACACCTTGCGTTACCCCTACTACTTATGCCCCGTGCTTGGGTGTCACACTTTGTTGACATGGCCAAGACCCTTGACCATGCTTTTAAATGTTATGGCACCATTAGAATTTCACTACGATCTCCTTGCACTGACCAGAATAATCCCGTGTGCACCCGCGATTAGTTGTTCCTTGCACGTCTATCGTACCTCGTTCTAAGAGTGTTGTAAGGATAAAATACGTTATATAGTACATAGTGCTAGCGTTTAGATGGTGCTCAAGTATAAGAGAAATAGAATCCACATGCGACGATAGATGAAATAAGTCCTCACATAAAAGAAAAGCAATAGCGATAACCCGTATTATTACATCATTAGGAACGAAATGACGCTGCTGTGGAGGACTTTTGCGGAGACTGCGGTTGTTGCTGACTTCCTTCAAAGTTACGGTCCTGCGCGGCAGTGCGACGTATGATGACCATACCAGTTGCAATTTGTGCAATAGTGACAATTTGCTTCTAGCGAGTGATGATACGTGCATGTGAAACACAGGGGATGAGGCCCATTGTAAGCACGTTTCGGTTGCACTGGGACTGCTCGGAGAGGTTCGGGTTGCGGCAGTCCAGTTGTTGAAGAGTCTGGGCTCACGGTCTTTCGTTTGCGGGTAGGTGGAGCTTCCTGAGTTGATGCAGTGTCGTTGTCGGATTCGTCTGCTGATTTGACGGAGACATTATCAGAGCAATCCTTAGAAGAACTTTCAGAGGAGCTGTCAGATGAACCATCGACCGATTCTCCAGAGGAATCGTCGGATGAGTTGATGATGATTGCTTGATTAGCTTGTTTAACAGGCTTCTTGGAGAAGGACCTGTCCAAGACTCGTTTGCTGTTGATTTCTGCAGCTAGACGGTAGGCTTCTTCGATGGTAGCAGGTCTTGCAGCTTCGATAAAATCACCCACACTCTCAGGTAAGCCGCGGATGTACTTCGTGATGGCTTTCCTTGAAGTGTCAACTTGACTTGGGCAGATTACACTAAGCTGTTTGAACTTTGCTGTATAGCCCGCATTGTCACCTTCGGTTTGCTTGATTTCCCAAAATTCGTTTTCCAGTTTCTGGACTTCGTGAGGAGGACAATATTCTTCCTTCATGAGTTCCTTCAGCTCGTCCCATGAGAGGGCGTAAGCCGCGGAGATCCCACGTTTGTTGCGTTCGGCGGTCCACCAGTCGAGTGCTCGTGATTGGAATACCCCGGTAGCACAGGTAGTACAGAAATTATCGGGACACCCACTTTGTCGAAGGGTGACTTCGATAGAATCGAACCACTGGAGCAGCTGGGTCACACCTCCTTCACCTGTGAATTCCATCGGGTCACAGGCTTTGAAGTGTTTGTAGAGGAAAGTAGATTTCGGCTCTTTCGTCTTGGAGTCCTTCGCGGCTCGAGCGTTGCCGAGAGAGTGTACTTGCGCGACAATTCGAGGAATGAGCTTGACCACTTCCTTGGTCACGAGAGAGGCAATCCTCTTATCGGCGCGTCGTTTGGCTCTTCTCCTAGCTATTTGTCTCGAGATAGAGTTGTTGGAAGGCATCTAGACACAGAGAGAGATTTGGAATGAGATTCGATCATAATGATTTCGAGTTTACGATGCGATTGAGTGCGATCGAAACTTGTAACGTGCGATGTATATATATAGACTTCACATAGGAGTCGCATAGGAGACACGAAACTTCCTAGACTCTCACATCACAATTTGGTTGTACGTAGATATAGTTAGTTGTAGTTTATACTTACACACATATATTATGGCTTAGAATGCGCGAGGACGCGTTGAGAGAGAGAGAGAATGCGAGAGAAATCGAGTAATTTAGACATTAGTTTCGTTGCGAATATTCGGTCTTTGTTTTGAATTGTGATGGCTGTGCGAGTTGTGTGTTTTGTAAAACAGAGCGAAAATTTGATAATCGAAATTAAACACATAAACGTAACTAAGTTCATCAAATCGTAAAAATCTGGCGTGTCATAGGCTTATTAACATACTCGGAGTGCCTCGGGTGTTTAGGCGTCGACTACCCAACGTAACCCAATCACACCCAACGAATTCGCGCACGCACGTTGACTTTGGAGACTTATGCTTCCACTGGGACGCAGCTCATGGCATTCGTCCTCCTAGTCATCGCGTGGCTCGAGTCATTGTGATGGTCGAGTCCCTGGTAAGAGCTTTTGAAAAATATTTTAGGGAGTGGAACGGTTCATTAAGGTACGGGTTTCACCCCTGACTTAACAGTTTCGTTCCCAATTTGTGGTTATGCTTATCGAATGAATCCGAGAGCTCCACTAGAATTTCGAAATGGAGGCTTTCGTCAAGGTATGGATGTCACTCCTAACTCAACGAAAGATTCTCATGCTAGAATAATGCGCTGAGTGAGCAATCCTATCGAGAGTTACTGGTTTTCACACCTGGTCTCGATTGGATCGCTCGGTTGTGAGATGCGAGTATTTTCGAAAACATGTGCATTATGTCCACCTTAGGAAAGGCTAAGTAGTATTCCAGCCTTAGGAAAGGCTTCTTCGTGTGAAGTTGTAGTATGCGGGGTTCACACGAAGCTGTAGACTTAGCAATTTCGATCGAAAGCATCAGGTAGGCGCAATACAAACCCAACCGGGTTCGTACGAGTCAGCCTGTGGGTGCTTAGACTATAGACTAGGTCAATTTCTAAGACATCGACCCGGACTAGGTCGAGTCTTGCCTAATTCCCTATAGTTATGGCTCTGATACCAATCTGTCACACCCCAACCGATGGCGGAATCATCGGGGCGCGGCACTAGGCGAATCAGATTGCTCAAGAGAATCCATAACAACTATATTGCAATAATATTCATTACATTTGCAATCCCATACTAACAAACAATACAATCACATCAGTTATCACAAATTTCTTGTCCTCTCGAACAATTCAAATCCGACAACCTAGATTTTTAGGTGAGTTTCTAGACTTCCTAGCTTGATTTGATGTAGACTTCGACTAAACCTGCAACATACGTTAAAACATTGTCAATACAAAAGTATTGGCGAGTATACAGGTTTAATATGTAATAGTAAAATAGATTAAAAGTGCTGCGAGTTTCCACATGCATAAACGTAATACACGACATATATACTCACAAAACTGATACTACCAGCTAAGTCCTCGATGCTCGACTCTTCGATGGCATAACTAGACCCCGTCGGGCGAAATAGTACCATACTAGTCGTGGTGGGACGTCACGAGTATAAGTCCTAGCATACATGCAACTAGCATCACGTATATCTATGCAAACAGTTATTCACAAGTGATAAATTGTCCAATTGAATCATTCGTTTGATAAGTTCGATTTATAAGGAACGTATGTTACACCCAAAATTCGATAAAAGGGGTCAAGTATACTCACAATGCGTCTTTGGCAAGTAAACACAACTTGGTTTGGATTGATCGGGAGTGCGTCTGAGTTATCCTGGTTTACAGATTGTTGAGTGATGATTAACGCGTTAAATCGTGCCGAGAGAACCAATAATTGGAACGGACATTGAAGTTTGGGTTCGTTCGGTTGATTGGACATACTGGCCGATCGGTTGGCATACTGGCCGATCAGTTGGCATACTGGCCGATCGGTTGGCATGCTAGCCGATCGGTTGGCATGCTGTCCGATCGGTTAGCATGCTGTTCGATCGATTTTCGCATGTTTTTCGGTGGTTTAGGTCGAGACGTTACTGTGACGTGCTGAACAACTGAAATCCCATCAATTCCGACCTGTTCTAACGGCCGGGAATCACCCCGTTCCATCAGGACGTGCCGTTCTTGACGGTTTTCCTTTGTTTAACCCGTAGTTGGTCGTCTCTTCGGTAGGGATCAGATCCTTGATTAACACGACACTAACAATGAGTAGAAGGTTAGTCTAAGCGCTGGTTCTACCGTTTTTATGTATAGATCTGATGTGAAAACCTTGATTATCCTTAGGAAATCCCTGGGTTCTGAGTTGTTCTTGGCGGAATGAGGCCAACACTTGAAGTTCATAAGAATTTCGTGATGACATCACTCCGAACATCTCAAATCCATGGCTTCTTGATTAGAAAACATTGATTTAGACGAGATTTATGTAAAAATCGTATGGAAACCATTCGGATCTGAGTTGTTCTTCGTGAGATGACATCACCTTTGAGGAACTCCATGGTGACATCACCCTAGAACACTCCAAATCCGCTGATTTCATGGTTAAAAGTTGAGATTTGAAAGGTAGAAAGGTGAAGAAATGCATATAGATCAAGAAAGTACAAGATTTGAGGTAGAAACTTTCAAGAATCGCGAGAAATCGAGAGATAAAGGGGTTGGAACCTCTGGTCGAGCAGCAACAGTGACAACAAGTGTGTTGGAGGTGAATGAGGGGTATTTATAGGCAAGAAGGAAGGAAGGGAGGGCAGGCTGGCCTGTCCTGTCCGATAGGCTGGCCTGTCCTGTCCGATAGGTTGGCCTGTTCGATAGGCTGGCCTGTCCTGTTCGATAGGCTGGCCTGTTCGATAGGCTGGCATGTCCTGTCCGATAGGCTGGCCTGTTCGATAGGCTGGCCTGTTCGATAGGCTGGCCTGTCCTGTCCGATAGGCTGTCCTATTCGATAGGCTGGCCTGTTCGATAGGCTGGCCTGTTCGATAGGCTGGCCTGTCCTGTCCGATAGGCTAGCCTGTCCTGTCCGATAGGCTGGCCTGTTCGATAGGCTGGCCTGTTCGATAGGCTGGCCTGTTCGATAGGCTGGCCTGTCCTGTCCGATAGGCTGGCCTGTCCTGTTCGATAGGCTGGCCTCTCCTGTCGTTCGGCTGGCCTATCCGATCGGTTGGCCCAGCCGTTCGGCTGGCCCGTCCGATCGGTTGGCCCAGCCGTTCGGCTGGCCCATCCATACGGAGGCCTTTCGATCCTCTTTTTTGGTGCGTTGCGATAGTTTGGGTCACATTTCCATATATTTATATTATTATTTATTTATTTATTATAATTAATCACAAAAAAGGGTCGTATATACGTATCTATATAACCAATATTCGGTGCCATGATCGAGTTACGCGTGCCTTCGAGTGCGCTCTTCGATGTGATGTGCCACAATGATTATCGGGGTACTACATGCTCTTATTGCCATCATCGTCATGACGGCTGGAGGCATGGTACTCACCCGATAGTCCTTGTTAGCGTTGGTTGTTTACGTTTTGACACTTCACGGTTATCGAGGAGGGTAGATTAAGCCCTCACCCAACATCATCGTGAGTGTTATAATTTACGAAAATAGGTTTGTAATAGCGATAGAATATGCGTAATTATTCGATTATACTTCGATTAGTGATATATCTGATATAGTTACATTATGATCTGCATCTCTGGCGCTAGGCGTAACGAGTGTATCGAGCAGTAACAACGCATGAAAGTGCGGGTTGTTACAATAATAAAAGTCCTTGGAGAGTTACTCCATTCGTGTTTGTACTCTTCGGTTTGATTGTCGATTGGGACTTGAATTGGTATCAGAGCCAGGTTCAATCATCAATATCAAACTAGTAACCGGATTCTTAATCGTAGGCTAAGGAGTTACGAGTCGGTGATTGGATTGCAAGATTCTATCCACTAAGCGGAGCTATCGTTTTCAGCAATAAGAAGCAATCGGAGTTCACACGGAATTGCGATAGTGGATATCGGAAACGAGGATCGGGATTTCCGATCAATAATCCATACCGCAGAAGTGGCGAGTCAGTCGGACCGGCAAGACAACAGCGGTTTGGTGGGTATGGAACAGAGGCACATAACAAGTTGTCTTTGATCAACTCGAAAATCAAGAAAGTAAAACGAAGGTTGTTGACTTTTGTTGTGGTTCTCGATATTCTAGGGGTGTAAACAAGCCCAGAGGCTCGAGAGCTACTCGTGATCCGCTCGGTTAAAAGCTCAAACGAATCGAGCCTTAACGAGCCCGAGCCCGAGCCCGGGATCGAGCCTGAAATATAGCTCGTTTAGTTATCAAGCCCGAGCTCGAGCTTGAACTACAAAGTTCGTTTAGGCTCGCGAGCCCAAACGAGCCTAAACAAAAGTCTTAGTTTTTTATATATATAATATAATAATGATGATGATAACATTGGTGAGCCGAGCTCAAGCCGAGCTTTGGCTCGCTTAATCGCTATTGAAACGAGCTCGGGCCAAGTCGAGCCAAGCTCGAGTTTTGGCTTTTACTCGCGAGCCGAGCTCGATCTCAGAGAAGTAGGCTCGAACTGAGCCGAGCTCGAGCTCGAGCTTCATAAAAACATAACGAGCCGAGCTCGAGCCTAGTCGGGTTCAGGCTCGGCTCGGCTCAGCTCGGCTCGTTTACAAACGTGAAATAAAAACAAAGTTGTGTTTTTTATTAAACAAAAAGTAGGGTTATTTTGTTTTTCTTGGTACATTATTAAAGATCAAAGAAAAAAAGTTTGTTTTTCAGGATTCGTTTTATCCGACTTAGTAAGTGGGTTTATTTCAGGATTCGTTTTATCCGGCTTTTTAAGAGGTATTCGTGACCGAGTTTTTGCGAGCAAACGCGTTTGGTTCTGAAAAGTTATCTAGGAATCAATGACGGACGGGAACAGACCACCACCGGTTGTGGTTAAGGATCAGAGTACCACAACTTTACAATGTCCAATGTTAACCGAAACAAATTACAACATCTGGGCGATTCGTATCAAGACAGTATTAAAGGTTCATGGAATACAGCAAGCTTTAGAACCAGGTGAAGAAGAGATAGAAGCCAAAAAGGATGACATGGTAGTTGCACTTCTACTTCAGGCAATACCCGAAGAGATCGTGTTTCAAGTAGCTCAGTTTCAGTCTGCAAATGAAATCTGGGAAGCGTTGAAGACACGGTATGTTGGGGTTGAACGGGTTCGAGAGGCAAGATTGAGCAATTGGAAAATGATGTTCGAATATTTAAAGATGAAAGAAACAGAGACGATTGATTCTTTCGCAGTGAGGATTAGTCAGTTGGTTACCAAAGCAGCCAGTGTGGGAACCATCTACGAAAACAAAAAGCTAACCAAAAAGTTATTAGGCTCTATTCCAGCAAAGTATGTTCCAATTGTAGCTTCAATTGAACAATTCGCAAATTTGAAAGCCATGTCGTTTCAAGAAACAATCGGTAGACTGAAGACGTTCGAAGACAGGATTAAGGGTATCGAGTCTTTAGCAGAAAATCAAGGTAATCTAATGTTTGCCAATGGTGAGTCGTCCTCGAAATCCAAATCCTATGAAAATACGCGGGGGCGTGGGCGAGGCGCTTCAAGTTACCGAGGTAGACGTCAAGACCGGGATGATGAGGACCAAGATGGAAGTCAAAGCCAAGATGGTCAAGATCATGGGTCAAAGCAGGCGGGTCAAAGAAGAACCAATGATCACCAAATGGGAAGGAAAGGTATATCACAGGTTCAGTGTTACCGTTGTGAAAACTTTGGTCACTTCGCGTCAGGATGTCTGGATCGTATGAAGAAACAAGATGAAGCTAACTTAGTTAAATCCAATGATTTTGATCCATCATTATTCATGATGAGATGTGATCGAGAGACGGTTTTTCTGAATGAAGAATGGGTGAATCCAAAGTGTTTCGAGACCGAACCAGTGGAGAAAGATACTTGGTATCTCGACAACGGAGCACCGAATCACATGGCGGGTAATCGAGCTTATTTCTTTGAACTTAATGAGCGTTCACGGGAAAGGTGAAGTTTGGAGATGGATCTTGTATTGATATACGGGGAAAGGGATCGGTATTACTTTACTTGAAGGGAAAACAGGGGAGAAGCGCCTGTTAACCGACGTTTACTATATACCGAGTTTGCAAAGCAATATCATAAGTGTTGGTCAAGCAACGGAAGGTAGATGCGACATTCACATGATACATGATTTGCTAACCATTCATGATGATACAGGAAAGTTTATGATGAGGGTGACAAGGACCGAGAACCGTTTATACAAGATCAACCTCAAGATAGTAAGTCCCGGTACACAAGATAACATGACTAGAATAAAGAATTTTGCGAGTAAGGATCTACAAAGAAGTGAACTTAAAGATGATACGACAAGTACGAGTTAGAATCTTCTCAAAGATCCAAGTTTAATAAAGAAACCCAAAATTCAAAATCCAAAGAAAAACGTTCAAGAATTCAAAGAAAAGGTTAAGCAAGGGATTCAAACCCAAGGAAGTACATATTATGATCCAAGAAAGCTAGTGTTTGCTCAAGATCGCAGCCGAGTCAATGGTGGTGCGAGTTCTTATGACCAAAGGACGAGTCGTGGAGAAAGGACTAGTCGAGTACAAGGTCGCAAGAATGTTCGAGCTAGGAAGTAGCTGAAAAACAAAGCTAGAGATCAACATGTGTTCTATGAGAATCAAGACAAAGAAGACATGTTAGAGCTTACCTATTTCGAGTCGGAAATTAAGGTGGTGATTGTTGGCGGTAAATCTCGACTCATCACAAGTTGGTGATGGGAAAACGGTGACAAAGGAGTTCAAGTCACAAGTCGTTGAACTTGAGGGGGAAAATTTAACATGTAGGTTAAATTAGTTAAGTTTCCTAATTACATTATAATTATATTTGGTAAATGTCATGGTCACCAAGTTAAGGTTATTTGGTAATGTCTTGGTCACCAAGTTAGAGTAAGGGGTTGTTTGCTTACCTCTTAATAAGTCTCTTAATGGTTCAGACCTCTTACTGGTTTAGCACTTAATGGTTCAGACTGTTTGTTTCACGAGCATATGTCTGAATGGTTCAAACATTTGCCTCTAAATGGTTAAGATTTATACAGAGTCTGAATGTTTAAGACCTCTAATCTGAATTGGTCAGACATTTGCCTCTGAACGGTTAAGCATTATACAGTCTCTTAATGATTCAAACCTCTTACTGGTTTAGCACTTAATGGTTCAGACCTCTTACTGGTTCAGAACTTAACCACTCAGATGTTGCCAAACAGCCCCTAAGCCTATATTAACGAAGGAAGGGTTAGACATTATTAAGAGTCAAGAGAAGATAAACCGAGTTATGGTTTATGAGTTATTGTAATCAAGTTTTTTGAGTTATATTTTCTTGGTTATAATAAAAGTTCTTGGAGATTTATTCCATTCCTGTTTGTACTCTTCGGTTTGATTGTCGATTGGGACTTGATTCGGGAGTACTCGGGAAGTACTCGCCCTAGGCGGAGATTACTCGGGGAGTAATTGGCCTAGGCAAACAATACTCGAGCCTTGGCAGCCTACCTTGTAATGAGTAATCGATGAGTACTCGGAATCTAGGTAGGACTTTTACAACCATGTTTTTGCCCCTCGAGCACCCACACGTATTATTAGAAAACTCTATTAATAGAAAACTCTATGAATTAGTGAGTCAACCTGGGCCTTTCATGAGATTTTGAGGTTTTGTGTGACAAGTAAAAATGAACACCTTAAAATAGAAAGTTGTATATATATGTGTGAAGAAACACTGACCTTCACGGTAGTATCCAACTAGGACTTCAACTCTTGGCGACCCGAACTGCTAACTACAAAACAGAACACCGTTAGGACTCGTTGCAGGAATGGGGTTATTCCTGTAACCACCCTCCGGCGTGAGAATAAGTCTCGGTTTTGGGAGTAAAAGAGTATGTGTAGAGAAAAGGATAAAGTGAGAGCAAGATGGATCATACCTTAGACGTTTACCCATATTTATAGTTTACCATTACGGTTTCTCCTAACTTAGGATGGGATCCGATAAGTTAGGGATTTACATGATCTTTCCCCAAAGAATGGGGATTCGGTTACGTCATTTATCCATGCAGAATAGAACATTCTGGAATAAGTGTTTATAATTAATTATTTGTAATAAAATAATAGGTAATGACCGGTTCGGGTTGGCCGATCTGGGTCATACCTCGTCATGTCCCCCCATTCCGAAGTTATGAAATGAAATTCATGAAATCGGAC
This sequence comes from Helianthus annuus, assembly GCF_002127325.2. Lineage (NCBI taxonomy): Eukaryota > Viridiplantae > Streptophyta > Magnoliopsida > Asterales > Asteraceae > Helianthus > Helianthus annuus. Next base: position 26,879,885 of record NC_035435.2, read on the forward strand.
TAAAAAGGAAAAGTTAAACCTTCCCTCTTTGAGTGTTAGTTTCTCAAATGGGGTACCGTTGCGGTTTTGAAAAATGGTGGTGATGGGAAAGGATGTGACAGTTAAATCATCATTAAGATGACAACTGTCACCACCCTGCTCTGACGTGTGTTCTCATCCGTTTGTCTTTTCGAATTCGAAAAGTTGCTATTTCCGTATAAATAGAGTACCCGTTTAGGGATTTTGAACTTCGATTTCTTCTTTTCGTGCGATCGCTTTCTCCCATTTCTTGAAACGAAAAATGGCCTCCAAGATCGGTGAATCGTCTTCCTCTGTCCCAACAAGTTCCGATGCCATGTATATCAAGTGGGGGCAGACTTCTTTCAATAACCTTCTTCAAGATTACAATATTAGGGCAGAGTGGAATCCGGTATTACCGTCAAAAACAGACACGACCTTCCCGTGAAAGCAAGGTAAAATTACCCTGTTTAGTGACTTCTTTAAGTTATGCAACTTCCGACTACCGATTACGAAATTCTGCAAATTGGTCCTTGACCATTATCCCATCCATATTTCCCAACTGCAACCCTTGGGGCTGGTGAAACTCCGGCAGTTTGAGTTTGCTTGTATCGCCCTAGGGCACATTCCAGAACTCCTCGTTTTTAGGGCTTTTTCCGCTTCGCTGGTCCATTTGAAATTTTTCTTGTTGAGGCAATCTTTTAATGTCTTTATAAATGGCAAAGACCTCTCAGCGTGTCTTGCCAAGAATCTGTTTATAGCCACTAAACGCCCATTTAACGCTTGCGCTTCTTTCAAAGTCCTGGGAGAGGGCATCCGCGTTATGGCGGCTACCTTTTCTGGGTTAGCTTTAAAGTCGTCCCGGGTAACTACTACCCCCAAGAACATTCCCTCCTCTACCCCAAATGAACATTTCTTGGGGTTGAGTTTGATATTATATTCTCTGAGCTTTTGGAAAGTTCCTTCAATGTCTTCAAGCATTTGTTTTTCTTCCCTGCTCTTGATTACCAGATCGTCAACATACACTTCTAAGTTTCTGCCGATTTGTGTTTCGAAAGCATTATCCATGAGTCGCTGATAAGTGGCTCTGGCGTTTCGCAGGCCGAAAGGCATCTTGGTGTAACAAAAGATGCCCACATCAGTATGAAACGCCGTTTTTTCCTTGTCTTCTTTGGACATTTTGATCTGAAGATAACCTTTATAGGCGTCTAAGAAACATTTATACCTATAAGGAACCATAAATCAACCTTAAAGTCCATTTCGGGTAGCAGGTATGCATCTTTGGGGCATGCTTTATTCAAATCTTTAAATTCAATGCACATCCGCCATGTGCCATCTGGCTTCTTTACCATCACAGGGTTTGATACCCATGTACGATATTTTGTATCTCTGAGGATTCCAGCTTCCACCAACTTTCGTACTTCTTTGACAACTGTTGCCTTTCGATCCGGATCCATACTACGTTTTCCCTGTGCGACTGGCTTAATGCCGGGGAGTGTCGCTAGCTTGTGTTCTGCCTTATCGCGGGGAATTCCAGTCATGTCGGAGTGCTCGAAAGAAAAAATGTCTGCGTTCCTTCTCAGCAGCTGTTTCAAATTGTTTTTAACTTCAGGGGAGAGGCTATCCCCTAATGTAACTGTCTGATCCGGATGGCGGGTGCTCAATACCCATCTTTCTGGGCCGATGGCCCCAGTGGGTCCTTGGCAGCATCTTTTGGTATTTAATACCTCTCCTAATTTGTCACGAAACACTGTTGCAATACCCCGCGGGGTAGGGAACTTCATGAAACCTCGTGTTGTGGAGACTGTAACATCCAATTTCCCCAGGGTGAACCTTCCAATGATTACATTGTGGTATGACTCAGCACGTACCACAAGGAATGTTAGGAATATGGTCCTTTCCCGGGGCTCTTGTCCGAACGTGACTGGGAAAGTAATCTGGCCAATTGGATAAACCTTTTCTTCTGTGAAACCCTTAATAGGGGCGTGCATCGACTCAGGCAACATATTGTCTTCTAGTTGCATTCTATTGAAACAATGTTCATAGATAATGTCCTCTGAACTCCGGGTGTCTACTAGGATCCTCCCCATATGATAATCGCCCACCGCAGCGGATATGATCAAAGCGTCCGTGGTGAGGTGCAAATCTTCTACGCGGGGCTCGATGGTCATGGTTGCTAACATCCAGGTTTCGAGCGTGGAGAAACTCCGCTTGGCCCCTTTTCCCTTATCCTCGTATACCATGTTTAGCTCTCGCGGCCTTTTACCCGCCACCTTGTCGTTTTCTTCCTTGACGGGTGGCGGCCCCTGTTTGATATCCCTCACTAGGTGTGCCAATTTACCTGCTTTCACGAAGTATTCAACCCGCTTCTTTAGCTGAAAACAGTCGTTAGTGTCGTCGCTGCTCCCTTTGTGGTACTCACAGTATTTTCTTGTATCTTAATTGGGTTGTCTTTAAGCGGCTTTGGAGGGTTAAACTTGAGGTTTTCTGAAGCTAGGATCTCTGCTGGCGTCTTGCTCAGGTTGGGGTACTCGGATCGCGGCTTAGAGGAATCATTCCTTGAGTGGGCGTTTCTAGACCTATCATACCGCGAGTCCGTTCTATCACTCCTTTGGTATCGGTCACCTCTACTTTTTCTTTTAGAACCCCGTTGTTCTCTATCTTCTTGATTCTTCTGAGCCTCCTTTTTCCTATTGGCCGCGTGACTGGCGGCTGCGGCCTTTTCTTGTATAACATACACCTTAGCTATCCTCAGGATTTCGTCGATGGTGGGAGGCACACCATCTCTTCCATGAAGTGTTCTTAATAGCTCATCATCGTTTACTACTTGTAGGAAAGCTCCACACGCTAGATCATTTGTGCACCTGGTATTGCCAGGCTCTCTTTATTGAATCTAACGATGAAACTTTCCACCGTTTCATTGTCTCGCCGACGGATGTAGAGGAGCTCGTTTCGATCTTTCGTGTGCCTGCGTTGTTGGCTAAATTGCAAAATGAACTTAGCCTCTAGATCTTCAAAACAGTCAATCTCCCCTGTGGGTAAACTATCCCACCAGACTCGAAGCGCGCCTACCAGCGTTTGGACAAACATCTTGCACCAGAGGGGCATAGGCCAGCAAGCTACTTCCCCATCACTTTTGAATAGGTTGAGATGGTCATCGGGATCGCCTAGCCCGTCATATTTGCCTACAGTTTGAGGCATCTTGGGCTTTTCCTTGATAGGAGCTTCTACTATTCTTCTGGTAAACTTGGATTTGAAAGTAGCATCCACTGGCTTGTAGGGTCTGGTAAGTTCGTCTTCTTCGATATTGACAGGTTGCACTGGGGAGTTACCCCACCATGGCTGATACCCTGGGTGACAGGGGGTTGAGTCGGGGTAATGTTCAGTGTTAAGTTGGGGCCTCTTCCTGGAGAAAAACGAGGCCTAGACGTGTTTCCTATGTCATACGCGGGTTCCGCCGTTGGCGGGGTTTGACTGTAAACAGGTTGTGATGTGGGGAAGGTCCATCAAGGCGGCATATAAGCCGCGTATGGCGATTGTTGAGAGCAACCTTGTGGCCCTCCCTGGGGAGTATATGTTGGGGTATTGTATTGAGGTAGGTACCCGTATGGGGGTGCAAAATAATACCCGGGAAAGTAAGCCTGATTTCCCGGTGTGACCGGGGCGTTCAAGATTCCAGCCGACATGACCACTGGTTGATGGGGTGGTGTGGATAACGCAGTTGTTAGTGCTACCGAATACAGAGGTGGCATGGGGTAACCTAAGAGACCGTGGGTTAATAGTATTGAGGTACGCCAACCTGCGGTATGACGGTGCTTGGGCTAGTCGACGCGATAACTGGCGTAGTGCTATGACGTGTGGTCTATGCACTGGAGGTTCTGGCTGAGACGAAAACGTTCACGCCTGTTGTGATTAGTCCAGCTGACTGGATTCGTAGAGAAGTGTACGAAAATAAGTCTGCTTTCGTCGTCCCAGAAGAGGCAGCGGTAGTGCCAGCAAAACCCGGTGGGGGCCCCTCTGCTTCAAATTCCAAGTCGAGAGACCTTGTCACAACCGGTGAGGCCGGCATGGAGATGACAGGGCTTGTTTCTAACAACGGATTGCTAGATAACATCGCCTGGCTTGGTGTTACTGCTATGTTCTGATCGCTTGCCATTGGGTTCAGTCTTGTTGTTGCTACTGATTTGGTCCCACGGATGGCGCCAATGAAGAAACACTGACCTTCACGGTAGTATCCAACTAGGACTTCAACTCTTGGTGACCCGAACTGCTAACTGCAAAACAGAACACTGTTAGGACTCGTTACAGGAATGGGATTATTCCTGTAACCACCCTCCAGCGTGATAATAAGTGTCGGTTTATGGAGTAAAAGAGTATGTGTAGAGAAAAGGGTAAAGTGAGAGCAAGATGGATCATACCTTAGACATTTACCCATATTTATAGTTTACCACTAGTGTTTCTCTTAACTTAGGCTTGGCTCCGATAAGTTTGGGATTTACATGATCTTTCCTCAAAGAATGGGGATTCGGTTACGTGATTTATCCATGTAGAATAGAACATTCTGGAATAAGTGTTTATAATTACTTATTTGTAATAAAATAATAGGTAATGACTGGGTCGTGTTGGCCGATCCGGGTCATACCTCGTCAATGTGTACAATTGTTATAACAATTTAAAAACAAAATTAGTATAGCAAATTTACTTGTCTTTCACGGTTGAAATCCAAGTTTTGAAAGATAGAAATGTGGAGAATCAATAGATGAACAAAAACGTACAAAGATTTGAGTGAAATACTTACCGGTTTGAGAGAAATCTGAGATTTAGTGAGAAGAAGAGGCTGGTCGGTCAGAGCTTTTCCAAAAGTGGAAAGTTTGACAAGGACAGCCCTATTTATAGGCTTCCAAAAGAGGAAAGGGTCTCTTGATCGAGCAGCATTCCTGATCGAGTGGGCTGCTCGATCGAACAGCCTGTTCGATCGGCTAGCCTGCTCGATCAGGTTGCCCTGTTCGATCAGAGTCTCCTGTTTTGAGCGGTTCGCGACGATTTTCGATATTTCGATTTCGATGGATGAGGAGTAGAGTAGGATAGAGTTTCTATTCAAATTACTTTTAGTTCCAACTACTATATCTAACATACAAGCATCCTTACAACCTATCTTTCAAGTCGGTTTCGATCGAGTTTGATTATCCTTCGAGTTTCGATTGATTTGATTGATTCACCACACCAGATACGTAAAAGTAAACATGCACAAGTAACACGTAAGGCACACACACGTATAAAAGTACTAAAATCCCCACACTTGAGTTCGATGATTGATTTGATTAACCTTGATTATTGATTGACTAGCTTTATTGCATTGTTACTTCCTACTATTCACAGTCGGTCATCGATTCGCGGTTCGATTATCGGTCGATTAGTTTGATTATACAACACTTACTCAACATAATATGAAAATCAAAATGAAACTAAAGTAAAATAATCTTTATTTATCCTTAATTCCAATCACAGTCAACACTTGACTTTGACTTTGACTTTTGGAAAACACGGGGTGTTACAGTCTCCCCTCCTTTAGGGAATTTCGTCCCGAAATTAGGCTGAGAGTCGTACATCACCGTGTGATTTTACCAATTTGACGCTTCAGATCTATCTAAACAACTCGGGTACTTGGCCTTCATGTCACTTTCGAGTTCCCAAGTGAACTCTGCGCCTCGTTTGCCTTCCCATCGGACTTTCACAATAGGAATGCGGGAGCGTCGGAGTTGCTTGGTCTGTCGGTCCATGATTTCGACAGGCTTTTCCACGAAGTGTAGTGCTTCGTTGACCTGAAGATCGTCAAGCGGTATTATTGCGTCGTGATCGGCTACACACTTCCGAAGGTTTGATACGTGAAAAGTCGGGTGGACATTGCTGAGTTCCTCCGGTAATTCGAGTTTGTAGGCGACTTTTCCGATTCTTTCCAAAATCTTGAAAGGTCCAACAAATCGAGGCGCAAGTTTCCCTCTTTTGCCGAATCGGACTACACCCTTCCAAGGAGATACCTTTAAAAGTACATAGTCACCAACTGCAAATTCGCGGGGCTTGCGTCGTTTATCGGCGTACATCTTCTGTCTATCCCGGGCCTTTACCAAGTTTTCCCTGATCTGGTGGATTTTGTCGGTCGTTTCTTGCAAGATCTCGGGACCGGTTAATTGGGAATGACCGACCTCGTGCCATACAATCGGCGAGCGACATCTCCTACCATACAAGGCTTCGAAAGGTGCCATTTCGATGCTGGAGTGGTAGCTATTATTGTACGAGAATTCGACCAATGGCAGATGTTTGCTCCAACTACCACCGAAATCGATAACACACGCACGGAGCATGTCTTCAATAGTGCGGATCGTTCTCTCAGTCTGTCCGTCGGTTTGCGGATGGAATGCGGTACTCAAATTCAGCGTCGTACCAAGAGCCGCTTGAAATGTTTCCCACAATCTCGAAGTAAACCGAGCGTCACGATCAGAGATGATGTCTCGAGGCGTACCATGATTCTTAATGATCTCGTCGGTGTAGATTTGGGCTAGTTTGGCCACCTTATAGTCTTCTCGTATTGGCAGAAAGTGGGCTGATTTGGTTAAACGGTCGACTATCACCCAAATGCTGTCGTGACCAGATGGCGTGGTCGGAAGCTTAGTTATGAAATCCATAGCTATGCTCTCCCACTTCCATAAGGGTATCGACGGTTGTTCGAGTAGGCCGGAAGGTCTTTGATGTTCAGCCTTGACTCTTGCACAAGTTAGGCAGCTACCAACGTATAGAGCGATATCCCGTTTCATCCCAGGCCACCAGTACTTGTAGCGTAGGTCCTGGTACATCTTGTCTGCACCGGGATGAATGGAGTATCGGGATTTGTGGGCTTCGTTCATGATGATCTTTTGTAAATCTGTCCTCCTCGGAACCCAGATTCGGTCCAGATAATAGAATATCCCATTGGCTTTGCTTACGAGCTGAGCTCCATCGTGATAGATTCTCTCTTTCTTCAACGTACGCTCGTTAAAGCAAGCGTGTTGTGCTTCACGGATGAGAGTTTTGAGGTTATACTGCGTCTGGATGTTTCGAACACCTATCACGTAATTCTTCCTGCTGAGGGCGTCTGCAACTACATTCGCCTTGCCTGGGTGGTAACGGATCTCACAGTCGTAGTCGTTGAGGAGTTCTACCCATCGGCGTTGACGCATATTGAGTTCCCTCTGGTTAAAGATGTGTTGTAGGCTCTTGTGATCGGTGAAGATCGTACACTTTGTACCGTACAGGTAGTGTCGCCAAATCTTTAATGCAAAGACAACTGCGCCTAGCTCGAGGTCATGGGTTGTATAGTTCTTCTCGTGGATTTTGAGCTGTCGAGATGCGTAAGCTATAACCTTGTCTCGTTGCATGAGAACACAGCCAAGACCAAGGTTTGAAGCGTCACAGTAGACAACGAAGTCATCGCTTCCGTCCGGCAGTGTAAGAATCGGTGCATGGCACAGCATGTATTTAAGGGTTTGGAAAGCAGTTTCCTGTGCGTTTCCCCACACAAAAGGCTTGTCTTTATGAGTAAGGGAGGTAAGCGGCACAGCAATCTTCGAGAATCCTTCGATGAACCGTCGGTAGTAACCGGCTAATCCGAGAAAAGAGCGAACTTCTGACGGATTCTTGGGCGTAATCCAACCTTTAACTACCTCGATCTTTGCAGGATCAACGTGTATACCCTAACTATTCACAATGTGACCCAGAAATTGAACCTCCTCCAACCAGAATTCACACTTGGAGAACTTGGCGTAGAGTTGATTCGCCTGAAGTAACTCGAGAACTAATCGCAGATGCTGCGCATGTTCGGTCCTCGATCTGGAATAGATCAAGACATCGTCGATAAATACAATGACGAAGCGGTCTAGGAATGGCTTACACACGCGATTCATCAGATCCATGAAGACCGCGGGTGCGTTTGTCAAGCCAAAAGGCATGACAACGAATTCGTAATGGCCATATCGGGTTCGAAAGGCGGTTTTGGGTATGTCTTCCTCTTGAATCCGCAACTGATGATAGCCTGAACGTAGATCGATCTTGGAGAAGCACTGAGCACCTTGTAACTGGTCAAATAAATCGTCGATTCTGGGCAAGGGGTATCGGTTCTTGATAGTCAGCTTGTTTAACTCCCGGTAATCGATGCACATCCGGAACGACCCGTCCTTCTTTTTGACGAAAAGGACTGGCGCGCCCCAAGGAGGAGAAGTGCTCGGGCGAATGAAGCCTTTTTCAAGTAACTCTTGGAGTTGGTTTGAAAGTTCTCGCATCTCGGAGGGAGCGAGTCGGTAAGGAGCTTTGGCTACTGGGTTGGCTCCAGGAATAAGGTCAATTCGAAAGTCGATATCACGACTTGGAGGTAATCCGGGAAGATCATCAGGGAATACCTGAGGAAACTCTCGGACAACTGAGACGTCTTTGACTTCAGCTTTCTTTTTCTTTTCTTCCTCCGCTACTACAATATTGGCCAAGAAGGCTCGATAATCCTTGCGGAGATATTTGCTGGCTTTGAGACACGACATGAGCTTGAGACCTTTCGCAGTAGTTTCACCATACACACATAGAATATCACCACTAGCTAACATAAATCGAATCATTTTATCGAAGCACACAACTTCAGCATGGTTTTCACGAAGAAAGTCCATGCCTACTATGACGTCGAAACTTCCGAGCTGCATTGGAATGAGATTGATTGGGAAGATATGATTGTTGAGCTCAAGAGTACAATCACGGAGCACGGAATTGACAGCAATGGTTCTTCCGGTAGCGACTTCCACTTCGAATGACGACGATAGATAAGAGCGCTTACGACTAAGAAGCTTTTCGAATTCAAATGACACAAAGCAGTTATCGGCTCCAGTATCAAACAAACATGATGCATATATACCATTCACGAGGAACGTACCATTGACCACGTTGTTGTCAGCTTGAGCCTGACGTGCGTTGATGTTGAAGGTTCTGGCGTGAGCTGCTTGCTGTTGAGGCTGCTGTTGTTGTTGCTGGGGCTGTTGAGCTTCTTGCTTTACCACCCTGTTCGGGCACCGGTTTGCAAAGTGGTTAGGGTCACCACATGCAAAGCAGGTCCGAACATTGGTTGCTGGGGCCTGAGCGGCTTGTTGAGCTTGAGGAGCAGGGAGCAGAGCCTGGTTGACAGCGGCTTGAGCTTGGGCTTGACGGGGACCATAGCGACAACTCGCAGTGAAATGTCCGTAAACGTTGCAGTGTGCGCAGAATCGGCAAGCCACACCCACCGGATGATGATAAGAACACGTAGCACAGAGTGGGTGGGGGCCGGTGTACGCACGCTTAGCTGGCGGCGCATTGATCACTGGAGCGGTGCGCTGTGGTTGCTGCTGCTGCGCTGGTACAGACTGAATGGGAGCAGCAGTGGTTGCGGCAGCGCAACTCTTGTTCTTCTTTCTTCTTCTTGAAGACTTGGAGGCTTGAGCAGTTGTGTTGTCGGTTGATGCGGTGGTGACTTGATGCAGCGACTTGGATTGCTTATCCCAGAAACCAGCCTTCACCCGCTTGTCATTAATCTCAGCGGCGAGCAGGTAGGTTTCCTCGATTGATGCGGGTTTGGAGGCGTGAACAAAGTCTGCAACACAATCCGGAAGAGCACGGATGTATTTCTTGATGGTCATATCAGGAGTCTTGACCTGGTCGGGACAGATAATGCTCAACTGCTTGAAACGGGCAGTGAGACCAGCGTTGTCGCCCTCCTTCTGCTTGATGCTCCAGAATTCATCCTCCAACTTTTGGCGTTCGTGAGGAGGACAAAACTCGTCCAGCATGATTGCTTTCAGTTCCTCCCACGTCAGCTCGTATGCAGCGTCGTTCCCGCGCTTGTTCCTTTCGGCGGTCCACCAGTCCAAAGCTCGCGACTGGAAGACACCGGTAGCATTGAGAGTACGGAGATGATCTGGACATCCGCTTTGTCGAAGGGTAACCTCTACCGAGTCAAACCAATGAAACAAGCCTGTAGGGCCTTCTTCACCGGTGAACTCCTTTGGTCCACATGCCTTAAATTGTTTGAAGCTGAAAGGAGCTTTGCTGGAGTCTTTAGGAGCGTCGATTCTGGATTCCTCTGACGATTTGCTAGCGTTCTCATACACGTCGCTTACAGCCTTAGCCACTTGCTTCGCGATGATTGCAGCAAGACGTTTGTCTCTCTTTTCTTGGCGAGTAAGACGTCGGCGAGACATTGATGATGACGACATGGTCTGCAATAGACATCGCCACAGGGCTCAACACAACGAAATCGAATCTCACCTCACACGTCTTAGATTGCTAAAGCTTAGAATCACGTTGCATCTCACGTCACGTAACATATATAAACACATAAGCACAGTTTACACAAAGTCCACATAATCACAGAGACACATAAGCACATAAACAATTAGAGCACATACGCAATTAAGCTCATAATTTCCTAAACACATACGCATTTTAGCACAGAGTAGTCAGAAAACAGAAACCTATCAGTCATGAGTCGAGTGTCGTTCGCATTGTATATCGAGTAGCATCACATTGTACCGTCTAACTTAATCGTATAGCGTAGCATAGCATATCGGTATCGTCTAGATCACGTCAACAGGGAATTGAATCGAGGTAGGATAGCAACAAAGGTCGCGCAGATTGATAACAAATCGAGTAATCAACGAAATCATAAACACGTAAACAGGTAAAACATATAAAATCAGCGAAGCAACACTTAAAATCGAAAGGTAGATTGCCTGCGGCTACTAGACTTTGACTAACCATGGCAATTCAACTATTCACAGTAGACTTGTCGTCACTTTCGGCTCTAGGGGTCGTGTTTCTGCCTCAGTTCTCGGGCATTATGCACGCGTATCCTAGGTCATACTCGTGAGTTCAGGTCGTTGGAGTCCGTCAATTTCCTTGGCGAGATGAAGTAAGGTTGGAATAACTGCCAAGGTTAGGGTTTCACCCCTAGCTTAGCAATTCCTTCCTGGTTTTAAGAAAATTTCAGAGAAAAATTTGCATCAAATTGCGGGTTTCAGCCCTGATTTGGTATAATTTTCCATTTGTTGATAGAAAATTACATATAAATAATCGGCAAAACCCAATAGTTTGGGCAGGAATGTACGGCTTTCACACCTAATCCCGTCCAACTACAGATCTTGGCTTGGAGTTTGAATGCAATGTCAGAATAGAATGAATGACAGATATAGGCACATAAGCTTGGTCTCTTGGTTCTTAGCTATAGTCTAGGTCTCTAAGACAGCGATCCGGACTAGATCGTGTCTAACCTAATTCCCTATAGTTATGGCTCTGATACCAATCTGTCACACCCCAACCGATGGCGGAATCATCGGGGCGCGGCACTGAGCGAAACAGATTGTTCAGAAGTTTCCACAACAACTATCATACAAATTCAGTTTAATGATACGTCCCATACCGTATCCCAAATAAATAACAAGTCATCATAGAAAGCATCTAAACAAGTTAAAGCTGTTCCGACAACTCAGATTCTAATTATTACAAACCAAATTTAAATATGTTTGATGTTTCTAAGACCCCTAAATGTGGACCCCCCTCTGGCTACAGGTGCCAGTGGCAAGATCTACAGATAACTATGGCCCTTGAACAGATACATGGACGAGGACCATAGATTACGGGCTCCTAGATGCTTATTATCGCCTCGCTTCCCTAGCAAGCTAACACATTAAACACCTGTCACATACGTTAAAATAAAAGTCAATACATAAAATGTAAAGGTGAGTACACAAGTTTGATATAGCATATAGAGTTCGAATAGTTTACGCATAACCGAGCACGTACACAAGGGGAAACGATGCATGTAAATTATCAACGAGGGACCATCGATACCAATGACTGCGGGTTGACTGTCCGAGACAGTTCGCAATACAGGATTACCACCGTAATCCATGCAAGTAATTGTCCTTAGCAACCCCCGTGTAAACGGGTGCTGAGTCCAAACTATAGTACTATGTTGCTAAAGCAGGTAGATAGCACTCCACGTATAAACATAATAAACAGCAATCATTTAGTCAAGTAGCACATGCAAATAGGTTAGCGTTCAAATAGTTTGTGTTGATTGTGATTTTGATAGTTTACGTATGTAACACCCAAAAGTGCTGAAAGCAAAAAGGGATCGAGTATACTCACAGTGATTGATGTGGATTGAAGGGAGCACTGAGAATAGGTTAGCCTGAATAGTTCGATAACATAATGATGAGTAACGCGAAAAAGTAAACAATGGATATTGGATCGAGTAGGCCATTCGATCGGACGGCTGGTTCGATCGAGTGGACTGTTCGACTGGTTTGAAAATCCGTTCGAACGTTCCCATTCGATCGGCCGGCTGGCTCGATCGGCTGGTTCTTTCGAGTGGATTGTTTCTTCCTTTAATGAGAAGGATGTGTTTGTGTATGATGGTTTGGACTTTTGAAGTTTTTACAGCATTACCTTTCAAGTTGGTCGATCGAACGGTCTGTTCGATCGGTTGGCTCAACCGATCGGTTAGCAACTTCAGTGGGTTAAATTTGCAATGTGTCACTCGATCGGGTGGCATGCTCGATCGGGTGACATTCCAATGTTTCGAAAAGGTTAAGTGTTGAAGTGTAATATCTCATGATTCGATGAGTAATGTTTACAATCGAGTGGCTCGATCGATCGAACATCACTTCGTCAATATTACACTTGTGAGTTTGTGGGCCTAAGTGCCAGTCGATCGGTTAGCCCGGTCGATCGGCTGATATTGTTCGTTCGGTTGGGCTGTCCGATCGGACAGCCTAACCGTTCGGCCAGCAGCCTGACCTGGTTAGCCTATCACTTAACACTTGGTTATTCCCGTTACTTGGTGTGATGTGGAGATAATTTGATTACGAGTTGAGCCATAACCCTCAGTCTTTACTTGCCTCACTGACTCGGGCAGGAATCACCCAAGTCCGGTCAGTGGGTGTTTTAGAACCTAAGTCTAACGTTTAACCCGAAATCGGTAAATCTCGTGGTAGAATCCGAATCTTGAACCATGTGTTGCTTAGGATGATTTATAACTCAGTTCAAGCTTCGTTTTTTTACCGGTTTGAGTGTAAAAGAGTTGAAAGATAGATGAAAACCCACCTTTCAATCCTTTTCCACCGTGAAATGTTAAGATCTTTGGTAGATTTTAGGTTGTTTATGTGGAAATCGGTTAGATCTAAGCTATTCATGATGGATTGATGCCAAAACTTAGTGTTCTTGAAGAACACCATGATGACATCACCCAAGAACTCCTAGATCTTGGTGATTTCACGGTTGAAATCCAAGTTTTGAAAGATAGAAATGTGGAGAATCAATAGATGAACAAAAACGTACAAAGATTTGAGTGAAATACTTACCGGTTTGAGAGAAATCTGAGATTTAGTGAGAAGAAGAGGCTGGTCGGTCAGAGCTTTTCCAAAAGTGGAAAGTTTGACAAGGACAGCCCTATTTATAGGCTTCCAAAAGAGGAAAGGGTCTCTTGATCGAGCAGCATTCCTGATCGAGTGGGCTGCTCGATCGAACAGCCTGTTCGATCGGCTAGCCTGCTCGATCAGGTTGCCCTGTTCGATCAGAGTCTCCTGTTTTGAGCGGTTCGCGACGATTTTCGATATTTCGATTTCGATGGATGAGGAGTAGAGTAGGATAGAGTTTCTATTCAAATTACTTTTAGTTCCAACTACTATATCTAACATACAAGCATCCTTACAACCTATCTTTCAAGTCGGTTTCGATCGAGTTTGATTATCCTTCGAGTTTCGATTGATTTGATTGATTCACCACACCAGATACGTAAAAGTAAACATGCACAAGTAACACGTAAGGCACACACACGTATAAAAGTACTAAAATCCCCACACTTGAGTTCGATGATTGATTTGATTAACCTTGATTATTGATTGACTAGCTTTATTGCATTGTTACTTCCTACTATTCACAGTCGGTCATCGATTCGCGGTTCGATTATCGGTCGATTAGTTTGATTATACAACACTTACTCAACATAATATGAAAATCAAAATGAAACTAAAATAAAATAATCTTTATTTATCCTTAATTCCAATCACAGTCAACACTTGACTTTGACTTTGACTTTTGGAAAACACGGGGTGTTACAGCTGATACCCTGGGTGACAGGGGGTTGAGTCGGGGTAATGTTCAGTGTTAAGTTGGGGCCTCTTCCTGGAGAAAAACGAGGCCTAGACGTGTTTCCTATGTCATACGCGGGTTCCGCCGTTGTCGGGGTTTGACTGTAAACAGGTTGTGATGTGGGGAAGGTCCATCAAGGCGGCATATAAGCCGCGTATGGCGATTGTTGAGAGCAACCTTGTGGCCCTCCCTGGGGAGTATATGTTGGGGTATTGTATTGAGGTAGGTACCCGTATGGGGGTGCAAAATAATACCCGGGAAAGTAAGCCTGATTTCCCGGTGTGACCGGGGCGTTCAAGATTCCAGCCGACATGACCACTGGTTGATGGGGTGGTGTGGATAACGCAGTTGTTAGTGCTACCGAATACAGAGGTGGCATGGGGTAACCTAAGAGACCGTGGGTTAATAGTATTGAGGTACGCCAACCTGCGGTATGACGGTGCTTGGGCTAGTCGACGCGATAACTGGCGTAGTGCTATGACGTGTGGTCTATGCACTGGAGGTTCTGGCTGAGACGAAAACGTTCACGCCTGTTGTGATTAGTCCAGCTGACTGGAGTCGTAGAGAAGTGTACGAAAATAAGTCTGCTGTCGTCGTCCCAGAAGAGGCAGCGGTAGTGCCAGCAAAACCCGGTGGGGGCCCCTCTGCTTCAAATTCCAAGTCGAGAGACCTTGTCACAACCGGTGAGGCCGGCATGGAGATGACAGGGCTTGTTTCTAACAACGGATTGCTAGATAACATCGCCTGGCTTGGTGTTACTGCTATGTTCTGATCGCTTGCCATTGGGTTCAGTCTTGTTGTTGCTACTGATTTGGTCCCACGGATGGCGCCAATGAAGAAACACTGACCTTCACGGTAGTATCCAACTAGGACTTCAACTCTTGGTGACCCGAACTGCTAACTGCAAAACAGAACACCGTTAGGACTCGTTACAGGAATGGGATTATTCCTGTAACCACCCTCCGGCGTGATAATAAGTCTCGGTTTATGGAGTAAAAGAGTATGTGTAGAGAAAAGGGTAAAGTGAGAGCAAGATAGATCATACCTTAGACATTTACCCATATTTATAGTTTACCACTAGTGTTTCTCTTAACTTAGGCTTGGCTCCGATAAGTTTGGGATTTACATGATCTTTCCTCAAAGAATGGGGATTCGGTTACGTGATTTATCCATGTAGAATAGAACATTCTGGAATAAGTGTTTATAATTACTTATTTGTAATAAAATAATAGGTAATGACTGGGTCGTGTTGGCCGATCCGGGTCATACCTCGTCAATGTGTACAATTGTTATAACAATTTAAAAACAAAATTAGTATAGCAAATTTACTTGTCTTACATAGTTAAATATATCGTTACACTCTTTTGGCATTTTTTTGAATCAGAGCTGTTAAGATCAACTTTTTATAATTAATATAAGATTCTCAATAACGCACCTTGCACACCCTCTATAACTCCCCTAGAGTCAGCAGACCTATAACAACTCTAGTTTTACTCATGTTGTTTACAATGTAATGTATGTATTATGCAGACCACGAACGAGAAGTATTATATCAACAACCACTTATCGTTCATAGTTAGCTTCCACCAAAATCTAGAAACACACTCTGCCAGAGTTGTTGGGTTTGAAGTTAAAGCCTTCAGGTACATAATAGTCTGTCGAATCTTATTATATCATCAATTTTCTTAATTGTAACTTTGTGAAATATTTATTATTTTTACGATTGTATATGACTAGCTATTTGTTTGTCTACAGTATCAATCATGAATTTGCCGATCAATGGAGTTACACAAACCGTTTGAGCACTTGTGACCCACATGCAAAACGTTTGGTCACAGGCTTTGATCCTCCACAAGAAGTTGATGACCAGGAGGAAGTCATCTTCACTTATGATGTCGAGTTCCGGGTAACATTCTCACCCAATATACCTTGGTCCGTTAGGGTTGTGTTTTTATCTCTAATTCGATTAATGCATAACATTTTTTTACACCTGACTATTAACTAACCTTACACTAGCAAGCATTTAAACCCACATCGATTTTATGAGGCAAGCACCATACCACTAGTCACTAGACACTTAACATAAAGGCGAGTCAAACGGTTTGAAACTCATCTTAAGTATATATCCAAATATAGTGTAAATTAAGAATTGAAAACTGGGGGTCGAGCAAGTTCGGGTGATGGGTAAGAACGGTTTTGGGACAATATGAGTTCTAAGCAAAATGTGTTTGGGTCAAGATGGACCATTTAAAAAAGGCGTCAATTTGGTTTATAGTTAAAATAGGTTGGATGTAGAAATCCGTAATTCTAGTAAACACGGTATAGGTTCATTGGGGAACACTAAAAAAGTGGGGAACCGACTCAAACGAACTCCGATTGGACTCATTCCAGCGGCGTTTGAACCGTCTCGTCGAACCGTAACTAGGATCTTTTAACCCTAAACCCTAAATCATAACCCCTAAACCCTAAATATATTAGGGTTTGGCTTTTAGGGTTTAGCTTTAGGGTTTAGCCTTCGAGTTTAGCTTTAAGGTTTAGAGTTTAGCTTTTAGGGTTTAGGGTTTAGCTTTAGGGTTTAGAGTTTAGCTTTAGGGTTTAGGATTTAGCTTTAGGTTTAGCCTTTAGGGTTTAGCTTTTAGGGTTTATAGTTTAGATTTTACGGTTTAGCTTAGGTTTTAGCCTTATTTTTTAGCATTAGGGTTTAGAGTTTAGGAGTTAGGATTTAGGGTTTAGGGTTAAAAGATCTTAGTTAGGGTTCGACGAGTTGGTTCCAACGCCGCTGCAATGATTCCAATCGGAGTTCATTTGAGTTGGTTCCCCGCTGTTCCCCACTTTTTTAGTGTTCCCCAATGAACCTTCCCCTATGTGTGTATATATATTAATTTTGTAAACAAATGAGTAAAATTGCCAACATACCCTCATGTGCTATCAACATGATCAGACTTATAAGTTAAAATATATATAGGATAACTCTCTTAGGCAATGAATACTATTGATCAACTATTTATAATTTTATATGAATTAAATTCTTGTAGCCTGTGCCTCCGATTGAGATCGAAGTCCAAGAGAAAATTTTATATTTAGGAGTGGGATTAGACCGCCCGTAGTGGGGCGTTTTTTTAAAAAAAAAAAATCAAAAATAACGCCCCAAAACGCCCCCCCTTCCACTACACCCGGCGTTATAGGCGTTTTTTTTTTTTTTTTGAAAAAATTTGTTCTTCGCGTTTTAATTATAACGCCGAGGCTTTGCTTGCATGTGGCCACATGGTGGGTCCAAGGCTTTGACTAGCAGCCTTTATATTTGAATAATGTGCAAGGGTCCAATGGGAATGTGACACCACACTTTGACTAGCTGACAAAGTTTACCTTTTTCTTTTTTTTAACCCTTTTCTCTATAAAAAATAATATTTATTTATTGATTGAATGAATGGGGATTATTGGCATAATGCCCCACTACGCCACTTTTGCTATAATGCCCCAACGCTGACTAAGATGCCACGTGTCGGATAATGCCCCATGGTGGGGGCATTATACCAACTTACCACTACACATGGTCTTAGCGTGTGTGTTATCCGCTAAAAAACTATTTTTGCGAGCACAATAATCAAAATAATTACAAATGAAATCTAATCAAATTGTATACTTAGATTACTCATGTCTAATTGCAGGAGAGTGATGTTCAATGGGCATCAAGATGGGATACTTATCTTCTTACAGCTGATGATCAAATTCACTGGTTTTCAATCGTTAACTCGCTTATGATTGTTCTTTCTATATCCGGTATGGTGGCTATGATCATGTTAAGAACACTACACCGCGACATTTTCGAATATGACCAGTTAGACAACCTGGAAGAGGCCCAAGAACAAACAGGCTGGAAACTTGTTCACACAGACATTTTTCGACCTCCGGTTAACTCCGAATCACTTAGTGTTTTGATTGGAACCGGTGTACAGTTATTTGGTACAATCTTAATCACCATCAATTTCATGGTCTCCGGGATTCTCTCTCCTTCAAATTTACTAAACGAGTTCATTTTCGTCATCGTTGTCGTTTGGGCTCTGATGGGAATCTTTGGCGGGTGGACCATGGCCCGTCTTCTTTATAAAACATTCGAAGAGTCCGAATGGAACATGAAAGCCTCCTTAACAACCGCATTCATGTTCCCGGGAACTGTTTTTTGCATATTTTATGTACTATATTCTCTAACCTCTGGTGGAGAGTCATGGCGACCCGTATTGTATGATTGCATGTTTGGTTTTCTGTTTCTATGGTTGGCGATTTCCGCACCCCTCGTTTTTATGGGGAGTTACATTTGTTTCACTTTCATTGCACCCGAAACGAGAGAATCGGTAAAAACCAGCAAAATCCCAAGGGAAATCCCGGAACAAAGTTGGTACATGAGCCCTATTTTCACGATCATGGTTGGTGGAATAATACCATTTGTTGTGGTATTCGAGCTTTCTTCCATGCTCACTTCAATCGATTTACATCATTTCTGCTACATGTTCGGTTTGGTCTTCGTCATTTTGATCGTAACATGTGCTGAGGTTACAATCGTGTTATGTTATTTCCAGCTTTGTCGTGAAGATTACCGATGGTGGTGGCGATCATATCTAACAGCAGGTTCTTCAGCCTTTTATGTCTTCATATATGCTACATTCTACTTCTTCACAGAACCGAACATCACAGAACTTGTTCCGGGTGTATTCTATTTCGGGTATCTGCTGATTGCATCTTCCGCGCTTTTCATGTTGACCGGTACTATCGGTTTCTATGCATGTTTGTGGTTCATCAGGCGTATTTACGCTTCACTGGCGATTGTTTAGGCCTACAACGCGAGTCTGTTTCGATTTGAAGTTTGCTCATAAATGTTTGATTCTGGTGTGCTGTAAAACTGATCATATTGTTAATGTTCTGTCTTAAATTTTACACCGAAAATACATATTTCAAATAAGATTGTGTATCATTAAACTTTACAAAATTAAAACCTAAATCCAAACCTATTACATGTCCCTTACACCTTATGAAAGCATCAAAGTATACATATAATTATGTTAATATACAACCACAAGATCATCACTAATCAGCATCAGCAGTAAAATCCGGTTCCGGAGGCTTCTGTAGTTTCATCAATTCCCGAGCACTCTTCAAATTCCGGTTCCGGTGGACCCCACGGAGAGCATTCGCGGCGAATCTCGAAGCCAAAAAGGTAGCTCCAAGGCTGTATGAACTTCCACTGCTACCGCCGCCGCTGCCGCCGCCATTCTTACCTGCTGCTAACTCTGCTTCCTCCTCTTCCTTCCTCCGCTGCTCAAGAATCTTCCTCTTGGAATACCTCCGCCAGGCGGCCTGGATGAAGCACGCCGCCCAAGTCCGCCACTGCTGCGAGTAAAACCGGAAAGTGTGTTGCACCTGCCGACTGTGAAGACGCCTAAACTGACCAGCGACAAACTTCAGTTCATCGGCTGGTAATGCAAACGCTTCCACCTCTCTCAACGCCTTCACGGTTCTAGTGGAAGACGGGAGGTTAGAACCGGATTTAGGGTCGAGGGCCCACGTTAGAAGCTCCTCTCCGCAAAAGTCGCCTTCTTTTAGAAACCCGCTGTTGAAAAACCCGCTTCTCCCTCCGTCTGTGGTTGCACTCTCGAGTCGACCTCGTATGATGAAAAGCATTTCGTCCACCGGATCTCCTTCTCGTACGATGTAAGTGTTGTTTGTGTATAAACAAGGCTTCAATCGTTCACAGATGGCGTCTAGTAACCTTTCATCCATGTTCTCAAATAAGGGGACCTGCAAGGAGATTGGAACAAATAGATTCGTTAAATATAAACAACCAGTCAAACTTCACCAAATGATTCTATAACATATTTTTGGTTAACCCTAATCAACCAATTCATAAGAAAAGGGTTGAGATTTCAACCTCTACCTATCACCTAACGAGCCCATTTTTTTACCTCTAAGCAATATAAATAAGAGTAAAATGCCATTTTCATCCCTGTGGTTTGGCCAGTTTTTGCGACTTTCGTCCAAAGGTTTGTTTTTCCGCATCTGGATCCAAAAGATTTAAAATCTTGTCATTTTCGTCCGGCTCGTTAACTCCATCTGTTTTTCTCCATTAAGTCAGGAGTATTTCTGTCTTTTTGTTAACTTTAAGGGCAGATCGGTCTTTTTAAATTTATATACAAGCATTTAGCATCATGTACAAGTATTCAAAAGAACGAAATGCCCTTTCAGTTAATAAAAAAGGACGAAATACCCCTGAATTAACGGAGAAAAATGGATGGACATAAAACGAGCCATATTAAAATGGCAAGATTTCAAACCTTTTGGATCCAGATGCGGAAAAACAAACCTTTGGACGAAAGTCGCAAAACTGGCCAAACCTCAGAGACGAAAATGGCATTTTACTCTATAAATAATAATAAATTATTACCCTTTTGACCAAACCAAGACAAAGATGACGTTTTATGTCCCGTCTGAGATCCTTTGGTAGATTCTGAACCAAATTTTCCTCATCAACTCCACGTGTTTCCAACCATTTGTACTGATCATATTTTCTCACACGCTCCCTCAGATCATGTGGAAGTAACCGGTGATGCATCCACTGTTCTGAGTCCCGCCTTTTAATTCTCATTTCTTCAAGTCGGATAGTAAGAGATTGAAGATACGTCTGTAATAATAAAACATCAGACCTTAATGAAGCAAAAGTAGCTGAGAATGAATAACGAAAAAAAAGAAGAAACTTAAAATACGCCACATTCAACATTCAATGCATTTACCTGCATATTGCCAATCAAGAGAGCAAAGAGAATGAGACCGAAAATGGCTAGCGCGATGGAAAAAATAGACTCTCCGGGATACGTGCTGGTTTGAAGCCCCTGCCCAAGCGTGCTGCCATAGAAACAAAAATCTCATTCTACTAAGTGTTAAGAAAGAGTTAATTGTGTTTTTCGTCCCTGTGGTTTGTTAAAAATAACCATTACAATCCATTAGCTTAAAAATTGCCAAAACAGTACCAGTACTTTCTCTTTTGTAACAATTACAGTCCACCTCCATTAACCCATCCAATGTACCGTTAAGTTTTTAGTGAAAAGACTAAAAAACCCCTATGACTGGGGCAATTTGGTCATTCACCAAAACTTAACAACATAAATGGATGGAGTTAACAGAGGTGGACTGTATTTGTTACAAAAGTGAAAATACTGGTATTATTTTCGCATTTTTTAAACTAACGGAATGTAATGGTTATTTTCAACAAACCACATGGACGAAAAAAAGTAATTAACTCTGTTAAGAAATGTAATAAAATCTAAAGACCAAGTGAAGAGGAAACAAATTTTACCTCAAATTCTGTAGGCCCCACCACAGGCAGTAGCAGTACTTGGAAACAAACTTAGTTGATGAAACAATGCCCGATGAAAGAGCCTGCTCGAAAATCCCAAAATCAAACGGTGGGTTATCACCATCCGTGGAGCAAGCTGCGGTTAAAACTGAGCTACTGACGTTGCTCCACTTATCGTAACCATCCATGTAGTTGTTTCCACAGTACAAGAAATTTGTATTGTAATGGCTGTTTTTACAAGCTCTTTGCCAGCATGTATCATTGCGTTCTACCGATAGCAAATACCAAAAGGCCCCAACTATCTGAAAAAGAACATATACGATTTATTCGTGAATGGGTTGTCTAAGTTATTTTTTTATTTCTAACAAATGGGACAAAACATGTCATTATAGACATGTAAACGAATCGAACGAACACGAACAGAGGCGTGTTTGTGTTTGTTCAGTTAACTTTAACCGAACACGAACACGAACACGAACACGAACAGATATCGAACATCTTTTTGTGTTCATGTTCGTTCATTAAGAAAATGGGTATGTTTGTGTGCCTTTATGTTTGTTCATTTAAAACTAAACGAACAGTTCATGAATGTAAACGGACATAAACAAACAGCCTTAAACGATATTTAAGAAACATAAACAAACACAAATGAACATAACCGAAATAACATAAATGAACACATATGAACATATTGACCATAAATAACAAAGACAATTAATTACGATAAGTTACACTGTAAAGCTAACTTTTATTACTAAAAAGCCTAACTACTGATTATTCATAATTATATAAGTAGTTAATTATAAAGCCATATTTATGTTTATATTTATATAAATCTTGGTTTAAAAAAGCGGGAAGTGCACAAAAGCGACAAGGTCTAAAATCAAAGCGCAAATCGCAAAAGTGGAGGGCTTTTCGTACGCGAGGCGCAAGGTGCTTATAAATTTTTTTGTATATAGTCTATAGGCTTTTAGCATCCCTTACCCAAAATATAGTTATAAATAAGGTATATATGATTTAATGTATTAACTACTGAAAGGTACAACCATTTTAGCAACATGTATAACACTTTAAAGCACAAAAACACCTTCTGTACAAAAAGCGTGCACCTCAGTGGGATTTTTTTCCAAAAAAACTCGCTTTTTGTGCGCTTTTTGTACAGAGCTCGCCTTATGTCACACAAGGCACAGCTCTTTGCGCCTAGGGACAATTCATGAACGTTAGGTTCATTTAAAGCCCTACATGTCAAAAAGCATCCAAATTGGGTTTTTTGATGCATAAAATATCATGATTTGGACAAAAGAATGTTCGGGGTCAACCCAACCCGTACAAAATTTCCCATCACCCCGTTCTCCGGACCCGCTTATTTTGCCACATATAATTAAAATAACAGCTTACATGACTGGCAAGCATGTATAGCAACAAATAATAAGCAGCACCAGCCCATGCGGTTTCCGCAATTACACCAGCAGTTCTTTTAAGTTCTGATGTCAAAGGGACGATTCGCGCAAATCTCGGAATATACTGAAGTAACACAATAATGAGCAAGGCTTGTTTTGTAGCCAATACATCCGATCCTCTAGACCTCTGCAGAAATCGCCAAACGACAATCTGGAAAATCATAAAATATGTTAATAAAACTTCTCTTGCTAATCAGTAAATATATTCAACATAAAGAGTGAATAATCTCACATCGAAAGTAAAAGAAAATGATTTTTTGAGATATTCAACAAGCTATATTTATATTGAGTTTATGGCAACTTATGATGGTGTTTAGAATGTGCGTTCTAGAAATGATTACCTAACATTGTGACTTGCATTGGATAACTAAGAGTCAAATGCCAATCCCCCCCCCCCCCCCTCCTTGAGGTTTGGCCAGTTTTGCGACTTTCATCCAAAGGTTTATTTTTCCGCATCTGGATCCAAAAGGTTTGAAATCTTGCCATCTTCATCCGGCTCATTAACTTTATCCATTTTTCTCTGTTAAGTCAGGGGTATTTTCGTCTTTTTTGTAAAATTAAAAGGCAATTCGGTTTCTTTTAGGGGTATTCAGTCTTTTTACATAAAGTGAAAAAGACCAAATTGCCTTTAAGTTAACAAAAAAGATGGAAATACCCCTGAATTAACGAGAAAAATGGATGGAGTTAACGAGTCAGATGAAAATGACAAGATTTCAAACCTTTTGGATCCAGATGCGGAAAAACAAACCTTTGGACGAAAGTCGCAAAACTGGCCAAACCTCAGAGACGAAGATGGCATTTTACTCAATAATCAATATATCTGGAACAAAGCTGATTATGTAAGTATAAATATAAAATTACAAATTTAACCCTCCGGCCTAATCACTTTCAAATCCACTAATCAGTTATCAGCTTCAAACATCATATAAACATCATCTTTTTTTCAAAAAGCTTATTATTAAATTCTTTTTTTTTTTCAGTATCTTATAATCGCTTTCAAATGCACAAATCCAAACACCCTTTAATACTAACCTGAGGCAGTGGCACGACAGCGAGAAAATCGATAATAAAATACCACCTAAGGTATCGTGTAGCAATTTGTGCGGGATCAATCACAAGTTCACCGCGTCCAAAAACCCTAGAAGATGGAGCAATATAAGCAGTTCGGAACTGAAGAGCCATATGAATAAGATAAAACACATCAACAACAGTCCTTAACGTTGTAGCTGTTATGGCTAATTTCCTGTCAATACCAAGACACGTTTTCGTTTGATCAAAAACCGGAAGATAGAAGAAGAGTGGATCAATAGAGACAGCCAGAATACACGAGACAACAAAGTATTTGTTCCATGTGAGTAGAAATTTATCTTGTGGGTCTAAGATTTTGTTTTCTGAGACTTTTAGGTCTTCGGGAAAAACGGCCCGAGAAACGCCGAACCCGAGTGATCTACCGATGGATTTAAGTCCTTCTGACCCTTTTTTAATTCCGTTTTTGAAGGATCGAGAGGGGGTAGCGGGTGCTCGGTTCGTACGAGTTATTCCCTCGAATCCACATTTGTTCATTGCAACTCCGGAAGCTGGTGATGATAATCTAGAATCCAAATCATCCAACCTTCATATGCAAGATAATGCAAGAAATTAGTAGTCACAAAATGAAGAGAATTATACATAGCAAAGGGACGATTGAGTATGAGATTTGGAATTGATTACATGATAATCAGTTTTTATTATTTCGATAAACCAGGTCAAATAATCAGTTCCACATAAAGCTGCAACAAAACTGATAATAAAATCACCTATTTTAACAACTATTTCACAAATCATCTCTTTTTACAGAAGTTTCATTCTTGGACACTAAGCAGTTAATGCGGTAAAATATTGGATATCGGTCAAGAACTGATATTTGAGATATAGGTTATCGTGGTAGGAATGTGGGATATCGGTAATTTTAATATCATGAAGAATTTGTATATAGCAATTCAACACTAACAATTCGGTATACTCTCCTACCATTAACAAATTTACCACTAACAATTAACAATTAAGACTTAAAATACTAATGCCAGCAAAAGAAGAAAGACGAATGGTAGAACTTAGAAGAAAGGTACTATATTCAGGAAAATCGGTGATATATCAGTCAATATCGCCAATAATATTGGTACCCTGACCCATAGTTATTAAAGGCGCTAGGCGCACCCAAGGCGCATAGGCCTCGCCTGGGGCCTAGCCGCCTAGGCGCAAAACGCAAAAAAAGCAAGGGCCTGAGAAAAATAAAGCGCATAATGAAAAAAAATTAAAAATATATTATGTATTAGAAAAAAAATACTATTCTTCAAATAAAATAAACATATGTAACACTTTATATCATCTAATTAGTACCAAAATATTAGTGTATTAGTGTAGAAAAGTAGTTTTCCTTGAATAAAAGTAGAAATCTGGCTAGAATCTTGTCGGAATTTAGAGAATTTAGCCGGAAAGTCTCCGGAATATAGGAATCTCGCCAGAATGTGCGCCTGAACCATCACCTGGAGAATTAAAGCGCAATTTCCTCGACTTAAAGCGCAACTGCCTCGCCTCACCTGAAAAATGGGCCTAGGCGCAAGAGGCGATAGCTTTTAACAACTATGCCCTGACCGATATTTGACACCGCTATTTTACATGGGGACCGATAACTGATATATCACCGATATTAACTGCATAGCCCCCGATAATGAAAACAGTAATTGGAATACAACACCTTGGATTCCATAAGCGGGAAGACATGTTATTTTATAAAAAACAAAAAGATTTCTAACTTAGTCAGTTAATTGTTATAGCTGTAGGGCCTACTGTAATAGCAAGAAACTGAAGCAAAAATATGATATGAAACACTTACCACATTAACAGTTTATCTACAAAATATGCATGTCATGATATGAACAATAGAAAGGTCAGGTGGAATGGAGGTGCCAGTTTCGACCAATTTACTGGTGAATGGGTCGATTTTGGTTATGTATTATTTCTTGTGGTTCAAATTGGTAAAACTAAAAAATAGCTAAAGACAGAAATGGGTCAAAAGTCACCCAAAGAGACATTTTCATGCATAGAGCCCAAAACGCTTTATTCAAAGAATTCGATTATTCTAATAACAAAGAATTACCTTGCAAACTTCTCCCTGTGGCCACCAACGTATTGGGACTTTGATGCATAGTCGAACATTTTGCCAAAATTAACACATAATCCAAACTGCAGGCCAGTAAAAGATATATGATGATTTTAGATCTACCAAGGCCAAGTTCTAGATTCATAATTTCAATATTTAGCATCATCTTTAATGTTCTGAATGCTTAATCACTAAGTTTCCAATATATTCTAACTAGCAAGTACAATCACCATCTAGATTAATCACTTCAATTACTGGCATCATATTTAATGTTCTAAATGCTTAATTACTAAGTTTCCAATATATTCTAACTAGCAAGTGTGATTACCATCTAGATTCATAGCTTCAAAAACTATAACAAAAAAAACTTTACATGATGTCATTAATCATGATCCATTGACTCTTTCATCATCATCAAGTGTCTTCAATCACTAAATTTGTTAACAAAAAACTACAAAATCATCTTCAATTTCACAAAACTCCTGATAATCCTATCCTTCTAGGTTTTACACAAAAACTTGAACACATTCACTCATTTAGCCCTAACAATTACACACAAACGAAACAACATATTCAAAAGTAAACCTAAAATTTCAAACAAACCTGACGCATTAACACAGCTAGCTAGCTAGCTACCGGAGTCGAACACAGTCATCAATAACATGAATTGAATACTTTCTAATTAGAAAACAGTAAGATCGATCGATATCGTACGTTCTACACTTACAGTGAACCCTAACAGGTGGTTTCGCCGGAGTAAACCATCGCCGTCATCGGAAAAGTGCGGATTAACAGCAGACTTTGTATAAAATGAATCGATTGAGAAAGTAATTCGATGCTTTGATGAAGAAATCGAAATCAAAAGGTGTGTGTGAATGAATGCAACTAGTTGCTGTCGGAAAGAGGGGTGGGGGTGGGGTGGGGTGTTAGTGTTATATGTAACCCTGGAGTTTTGTATGAGTCAAGTTTAAACCTCCAAGTCTTGAATAAGTTGCAAACGAACCCAAATTTTAGGGCCGAAAATCAACCGTTCGATTGTAAGTTTGTTTATACGATAAGTTTAGGGATCAGCAAATGGTACCGTATACCGGTTCGGAACCGGTTTGATTTTTGGTACCGACATTTTGCATTTTCTGTACCAGTATTTACCGATTTTACCTTCAAATACTGGTCCGTACCGGTACCGAACCATACCGTACCGGGTATTTTCGGTACTGGTACCCATTTTTTTGGATTTTTGGTACCGGCTGGTACCGAACTCATCTCTAGATAAGTTCATGTATGTGTCAAAGGATGAAAATTTATAGGGGTGGGGTATGTTATTCTTCAGTAACTATGTCCATAATTTGTTTTGGAAGAGATTTGGATGAATTTTGGATAGAAAATAGAGCAAATTGTTTTTTGTTAGCATGGGATGATTTGTGTAATTTTAATAAAATTTTGTTTTGGTCGTGTATTGATTCTAGCTTCTGGCTAGATGTTGTGTTTTAAATAAAAAAGATTATGCGATAAAAATAGATTTTATAAATAAATAACATTTTATATATTTAATCAAATAAACGAAGATGAGCAGATATGTCATCCGTTAATTAAAATTTTATGAAATTTATGTCTGTTTCCTAAGATTTGTTTGTGTTCACTAATATTCGTCAATATGCATATATACACATACAAATACTAATTCATAAACTAAACTGTATTAAAGAACCATAATTAATAAATTTCTGGATAACAATAAGATAAAGATTTAATTAAGGACTTGATAATTAATAGTTATATTTGGGTTATGAAATTAATCATGTTATCCAGACTTTAATGTACTTCAATTTACATATTGATGTTTAAATTATTTTGATTTATATCTATGTGTATTTAGTATAGCATTGATAATGTTTAATGTTTATTTAGGTTCATTTAAGTGCATGTGTATTTGATTATGTTCTTTTAACATATTAACGAATGCATAAAAAAATACTCATTTTGTTAACAAACGAACATGAACTAGAAAATATATTTGTTATATGTTCTTGTTCATTATTTGTTCCATTAAATTTAAATTTAACGAACGAATACGATTTGTCTACAAACCTACATATTTCATAAGTCATCTAACTTTTATTAATTTATTTATTTCTCTAGTTTGATTTTGAATATAACAATTTATATTTTACATGTGATGTAAACATTTCCATAACAACCAATAACCCAATATAGGAGTTGATGTTTCTATAAATACTAATATTGGTGTTCAAATTATAAAAAGTAGCATTTAACAGCGAACAAAAGTATCATATTTTTGTAAACATAGTGACATATTATTCGTATTCAACGTTATATTATAAAGCACTACAATAATAAGATTACAAACAAATGGGGACCAAGTAACAACTAAACAACCATGAACACATGTTTTCAACAATCTTGTGTGACATGGTTATCTGATGCCCCGGAAATCACTTTTGGGGACGGGTGTTTGCGGTTGAAGCCGTGCCGGTAGCAACCTTGGCCACATCCAAGGCGGTGGCCTCGGGTTTCTTGTGAGAATATAATGTAAAGTAGGCTAGGCCCCCAATGACCGCAAAGCCACACAACATCATACTTATGGGTGACTTTGGGGCACCCTTTTTGGTTTGGTGGAGAACTTGGTCCTTAGCCATCGCCTCTGCGGCTAGTGGTTGTTTATCACCTTGCTTCATAACATTGCCCAATCTTACCATTGTTATATTTATCGCGTTTTCGCTCTTGTTTCTTTCTGTTAGTTATGTTAAAAACTTGAAGCTTTCTTTCTTATGGATCAAGATGATTATGTAGTTAATTGAAGGAAGAAATGATAAGAGATTGAGGAGACGTGAGTGGTAGAGAAATGTATGGAGAGAAGAGATTTGTGGGTGATTGACACATATGTGACAATGATTAAATTTAGGAGGATTTCTAAATATAAACTTGACCGGATCTATAGCTTTTGAAAATTTCTATTTTTAATTTAACAACATGTTATATTTTCATAAACGGATTTGGTAGCTAAATTGCAAAACAAGAAAAAAAAATCAGCCAAAAAGTTATAGTACGGATTATTGTGGATAGATAGATGAAAGTGCTCATTTTGTTCGTGTATTCATCAAACAAAATGTCATAAATATAGTGCTGAAGCGACTAGATGACCCCGGAAAGTTCTAGAATGCTGAAATTTAGTGCTGAATTTTTACGGGGCGTAACAATATGCCGACGATATAGGAATCGTATTGAATTCAATATGGACGGTCGTGTGATATTGAAGGTGGTAGTTCGAATACCATCTATTTGCGACACCATTATCTTAGATAGTTTCAAGTGTTCAAATACTATCTTACAAGACGTTATATCAAACTTCAAACTATTGGGATGAAGTTGACAAACAGAACTAGTTAGTGTCAAACTAGAGTAAAACCGCCAAAAAATTGACCAAATAAGAGAGTAGTTCCAAGATCGAAAAAACATCATATGCCAACAATATAGGAATCGTATTGAATTCAATATGGATGGTGATGTGATATTGAACTAGTGATGATTCAATTTCAAAAGAACGGGAAGTTGAGTCCGTGATTCATTGGAACATTTAGGGCTTGTTTGGCTAAGCTTATTTAACTCAAAAAGGACTTTTTGTTAAAATGACTTATTGACTTATGACTTTTTGAAAATGAGTTTTTAAAAAAGTGTTTGGATTAGCTTATTGGGTGGGAAAAACCAAAATTACTAAAAAGGACATTCTTCATTGAAAAGTTGTTTGGTAGGTGGTAAAAAATTTGTTTGGTAGGGGGTAAATTTGTAATTGTGTTGAAAAGCTCTAAAAAGTTGTAAATTTCTGACTTTTCAAAAATGACTTTTTCTCCTTACTGAAAAGTTGTTTTGAAAAGGACTTTTCAATTAGCCAAACAATATTTTGACTTATTGGCTTTTTGAGTCAATAAGTTGGTTCAAAAATAGGGATGGCAATGGGTCGGGTTTGGGACGGGTTTAGGTAATCCCAAACCCAAACCCGGTTAGATAAGCTTGTCCCAAACCCGTCTCAAAACTCGTCGGGTTTCTAGCGGGTAAATACCCATCGGGTATCGGGTATACCCGCGGGTTTCGGATAAACCCGTTAATTTGAAAAGATTACTCTTTGGGTATACTCATCTCAAAACCAATTGGGTATCTATCGGGTAACTAACTACTAACCGGCTACATTTTATATTGTCATTATAAAAAAATATATATCAAATAACTACAATGTATACGAAATAGAATACCTATATGTGTAAAAAATGGATGTATCATATATATATATACATATTTAATAATATTAAAAAATTATATCGGGTATACAATCGGGTAAACGCGTACACTTTATCGGGTAATTGGGTCGGGTAAACGGGTATATCACTAAATCCCAAACCCGCAAAAAAAAAAAAAAAAAAAAAAAAAAAAAAAAAAAAAACTATTCCCAAACCCGATTAACCAACCCCAAACCCGTCACAAATGTGTCGGGTTTCGGGTTTACCCAGCGGGTTCGGGTTTGATTGTCATCCCTATTCAAAAGGGCTTAGCCAAACATACCCTTAATTTTGTAACTGGATTTAACAAACTAGCTTATCACTTAGAACTACCTGAGAAAGCAAGTGTGATACATAACACTTGTCATGTTTCTCATAAGAAAATGCTAGTGGAAGATACAACATATGTGCCTATGGATGATCCTGAGATTAAGAGTTAATTATGTTTTTCGTCCCTATGGTTTGTCAAAAATCACTATTTTAGTCCTTAAGTTTAAAAAATGTCATTTTAGTTCTCGTGATTTTTGACAAACCACATGCACAAAAAACGTAATTAACCTGAGATTAATGTGAGGTTAACTACACGGAAGAACATCTTGAACGAAAAATGAAACATTTAAAAACAAATAAATTGTTTCGGTGAAGGTGCAATTGAAGCATAAAAAATGATGTAACACTACATGATAACTAGATGATGACAAGAAAGAATTAGACCCTGAATTATTTTCTTGTATGTGAGCAAAATCATATGTGGTATGAGAGAGTTGTAACATCCTACAATCTAAATTCATAATATCATAATTTAAAATATAGAATGATTTATTAGAAAAAAGAAGCAACTCATATTAAATAATTTGCATTAACTTGACTGAACGGGTGAGATATCCAGTTATTTCATGTATCAGTTATCAAAGATATCATAAATTGAAGTCCATAACTGGAAAATGTAGAAGTTTAAAAGTGAAGATTGAGGGGCTAAAGGTGTTCATGTACCAAACTTAAGGGGGTTTTTGGATCATATCATTAAGTATAACGTTTGTTTAACTGTTTATATCTAGTTTTTAAACCAAAAGAACCTAAATTCATAATTTACTCGTGATTGTGAAACGTTTTGGGCCATGAGTCAACATGTGAAGTGAAGGTCTTGTGTGAGTAATGTGTCCTTTTCAAAATACTTACAAATTAATTATATACACACTTTTTATTTTTGGACCATCACTCGTGCATCATCATTGCAAACGTTGCTAAAAACATCTACAACATCATCCTCTCTCTTTTACCACTTTC
This sequence comes from Helianthus annuus, assembly GCF_002127325.2. NCBI lineage: Eukaryota > Viridiplantae > Streptophyta > Magnoliopsida > Asterales > Asteraceae > Helianthus > Helianthus annuus. Next base: position 26,911,607 of record NC_035435.2, read on the forward strand.
TTTTCCTAAATGTTTCTCTCCTTAGACTATACGGTGTGGGCTAGTGAAGGGTGGTCGTACGCTGATATAGCTTCATAGCCACTAGTGCTAGAAGATTTTACATTATCCTCAATGCATCGCCTTTCAAACGCTTACAGACTCACGTCAGCTGACATATTAAATTATTACCTATCCTAAACATACTAATTTATGTTATAGACCCCTTAAGTGCTAATGTATCAATGAACATGGTTCATTGACTCATGGTGGGAATAGTTTCGAAGAATACGTAAGACCTTTAAGTGAGGCCAAATGAAGTTTTTCTTGAATTTGAATATGATTGGACTTTGATCAAAGATGTGAACATATTATCCATATGGACCATATATACACGGAGACCCAAAAGACCAAAACCTATGTACCTGCTGCATAGCGTTGATTTGCTAACGTGGGTGCATGATGTATATATTAAGTGAAGATGCATCAAGAGACGTTCACGCATTATTAAAGTAGAGCGGACGTTGAAGCATGACAATTTAAATAATGCAACATTATTGACTTCTAAATTAGGTTTCGAGAATCGACTTCATACAACCCTTTTGTGTGCAAAGTGCAAACCACGAAGTAAAGAAATGGTTACGGGTCAAAATTAGTCGAAGGGTTTTAATGTAATTGTTCTATAGTGTAGGGGTTATTGGTTAGTTAGTGGCTATATAGTTGGGTGTGTTGTAATAGATGTAAACAATAATCATATTAGGAATATTGGATTTCAATAATCTCAACTATTCGTCGTTGGCCGCCAATAGCCCTAACTTCAAAAATAACCACTGGCAGCCCCAACTATTGACATATTAGCCACTAATGGACCCTGACTAACAGAACCCTAACGACGTTAGTTTCCAGTCGCCGGAAAACCGTTTTTGGCCATAAAAAGGTTTCTAAAGATCCGATCTAAGGTTACAATGAGGTTTGGGACGAAAACGTTGAGTTTTCCGGCCAAAAAGTTGAGTTTTCCCTCCAAAAAGTTGAGTTTTCCGTCCAAAAAGTTGAGTTCCGGTGAAAAAGAAGTTTTTCGACGACTTCAATAATTGGGGCTTTTATTTGAAAAAGGTTCCTAAAGGTCCGTAATAAGGTTACAAAGAGGTTTGGGACGAAAATGTTGAGTTTTCCGGCCAAACATAAGTTTTCCGGCAAAAACATTTTTCCGGCGACCGGAGATTAACGGCGTTAGGGTTCTGTTAGTTAGGGTCCATTGGAGGCCAATATGTTAATAGTTGAGACTATCAGTAGTTATTTTTGAAGTTGTGACTGTTGACGACCAACGACGAATTGTTGGCATTATTAAAATCCAATATTCCATCGTATTAATACAATAATAATCTGAGTAAAGCGGTTTATGTGTATGCATTAAACATATGACAAACCTTCGACTAGTTTCCTTAAACACCTATTTTATTATTTGACGTGTTATAAAAGTCAAACTAACCCATTGACAGGTTAATGTTTGAAATCACCACAGATACTCAAAACCCATTCCAAACAACAAACCGATAATCATAACGAATAAATACTTAACTAATTATAAAATTTGGACCAAAATAACAGAAACTTGTCAATGTTATTATTATCATTACAAGTTAAGAGATAAAATATAACCTTTTCGCATCGTGAGTCTACAAAACTGCAGCTTTTTAGAGGATGGCTGCTCGGATTATTGCTTGAACTGGTCACCCAAGCCAGGTGGCATCCCTAAGCTCTGAGCAAGATCACCCATACGCGCCTTCATCGCCTGAAATTACCAAACCGTCCTCATAAAGTCAAATACTAGGCAGAATTTTTTCAAACAAATAATTTTGTTGTTAATATTTTGCAAGAACCTGGACACTTTTTTGATGAGCATCCCTATATGCTTCCGTAATCAAAAGCGAAAGTTTCTGCAAAAAAAAATAATAATAAAATTTATATAAAATAAATATCAAGAAATTTATACAATTGAGTGTCTGATTATTGGTAAAACACACATTGCATGTCTACAGAGATCCAATTCTAACATAGCGAAAGATAATTAGATAAACTTAAAAATTTATACTCACTTCCGACCCTAATTCCATTGCAGCCTCGGTAATTTCTGTGCGTACGGGTTGTTGATTCCCAGAGAGCGTTACCTGAGGATCATATAAATAAAGTTGTTTATTAAAGCAAAAGTGAAAGTTATACTTGAGGGACTAGTTATATAGTGTGAACATAGTAGTAGAAAATATGAAAAAACCACATACCTTCACTAGTTCACCTTCACAGTAACCATCAAACTCAGCTCTGCAAAGCAAAATAGCTGTCGTAACTTACTAACATGTAAACGAGTCCAAACCCGAATCAACAAAGATTACAATTAAAGTTAATTATTAAATATTCCCGTATAAGACTTTATAAGAAGAAATAAATACAAGCTTTTACTTCTTACAGAAGCATAGTTGTTAATGGCGAATAGCGACAAATAGCGATAAGGTACCGATATGCTACATAGCGAATAGCGACAAATAGCGGGTGGCTATTTTATAAATAGTGATACACTAGAAAAAAAATAAAAATTTTTATATGTATATTATATCAAAATACACTGGTATATATGCTATTTTACAGGTATATTTAACAAAAACCTTAAGTCCAGCTTTTTATAGCTATATTTAATTGCTATTTATATTAAAAAAAACAAAAATAAATAAATAAACTGTCGCTATTATCGCTATCTATCGCTACAACCCTAATAGCGAGCCTAGACCTATACGCTACGTAGCGCGCTATAGCGATCGCTACGCTCACTATTGACAACTATGTACAGAAGATGAAATATAGTAGTATACAACTATACATACACAGCAAGTTCTTTTTGCACACGCACGGCCTCAACTTGGACAACCATTTGTGCCTTCTTTACGGTCTCATATAGATTTTGCATGTTTCCAAAAACCCCTGCCTAAAATTAACATGAAAATGAAATATATCAATTTTGATCGACATTTCATATATTTACCCTGCTAAGCATTTGTTCGTGACAGATTGGAAGAACCTTGTGAAACAAAATCTACCAGTAGTTTGTAGTTTAACTATATGAAAAAAAAAAGTAATTTTATTATTATTTCTTAGTGAAGTTTCCATCAGATCCATATATCAGTAGGGGTGTTCTTTGGGTTTTTTAATCGGGTTTCGGGTTATTCGGGTTTCTTGTTATAGGAATCCTATCCATAACCCGACCAAAATAAGATTCGGGTTAATCGGTTTTGGGTTTATTCGGGTCGGGTTAACCGGTATACGGATTTTTAAATACAAGTTGCAATGCGTACTTTACAATTTAACCTAACATGATTATTATCAAGTAAAAAAACACAAAATGTCAAATAAAAGCACTGCAAATATGAATTTCGTTCAAACCCATGCATTAAACATATATATTAACTAAATAAACGGCAAATACAATAAGCACAAAACCAAACCATATCAACCAATCGCATAAACTAAAAAGAAAAGGTCAAATCGTATCAACCAAACCAAATCATTTTAGTCGCTCAAAGAACCAACCAAACAACGAAACAAAACATCATGTTCAAAACATAAAACAAAACATATGGGAGGAAATTTAGACTTTCATAGTTAATCGGTTAATCGGGCTGGTTAATCGGGTCAGCCCGATTAACCTTTTTAACCCAATTACCGACCCGAATACTACTTTCGGGTTTCGGATTCCATCTTGTTCGGGTTTGGGTTAATCAGGCAACACCATAATCGGGTTAGGGTTGGTTTTCGGATTTCGGCTACAAAAACACCCCTATATATCAGTAACATTGAACTTGGACGCTGACAATGTTAGAGACCGATTCGAGATGGTCAATCCCCCAAGACCCGTTGAGTGGGTTGATCTCCAAAGAAACAAGATAAGAAATAGAACAATCCATTTTTTTCTGATTTAATTCTTCATATCATTTCTAAATCTTAAAAGGCCTTTTATAGGCTACAGTGCTACACAATGAAAGAGAATAACGGCAAAGTAAAAGTACCACTAACTCTAAACAAATGGATATAAGAACTAAATAGTGCATGACTTAATCTAATTACTACGTGCATAAAATAAACAGTAGGAAACAATGGGAAAAAAACAAGTGATGGTGCATGGTTACGTGGGGTAGTTGTGCACGTATCAGACAACTCACGAATAAGATAAAGATAACACGTAAAACCAAAATAATTTATATTTTTTTCGCAACTATGGGAACCCGTCAGAGGAAACTCACAGGCCCCTACTAACGTTGGGCAGGTGGCCTTCAGGTGTTAAGGCAGGATATATGTGAAGCTGGGTTCGAACTTGAGACCTCTACTAGAAGGGAATAAGGCGCCTACCACTACGCCACCCTTGAAGGTTCTATGCTAAATTAATAACTTATAAAGTATAAGCAAAGCAAAACTGAAACAAAGCAAAATATACATACTGTTAAATGTCACGCATATAGAAGACATACTTATTGCCTTATCGGTACTCAAAGTTTAAAAGTACGGAATCGTGCCTCGAGGTGTTTTCCCTTCGCCTCACGAGGCGTACGCCTCGAGGCGAACCGAGGAGTAACCCCGAGGCGGAATTAAAAAATAAATACAAAAAATATATCTTAAAAAAATAAAATACTAACTAATTTCATCATCAGATTCATTAAAAGCACACATAAAAAAGACATGAAATGTTTGAAACTGACCCAAAAAGTCAAAAGCATCATAACCCCATGAGGCGCCCTAAGGGGCACCTGAGGCGCAGCTTTTCTTAGCGCCTCAACCCTATGAGGCGCACATACAAAATTAACCCTCTGAGGCGTCGCCTCAGACTCGTTTTTTGGGCGTCTCACCTCGAGGCGCACGCCTCAGCCGTTTTTTTAAACCATGTCGGTACTGCATATGACTTTGATCAAAAAACATACAGAAGAATGTCAACTTTTACCTTTCCATCATCCTTGTCATTATCCTTCTTCCCTCCTCCAAATAGGGCGAACACACGAAGAGATCGGCGGTTATCAACGCCTTTCAGATGACCAGGCTTAGATACGACCCGCATACCAACCAAATTTGGTTTTAGACTTAGTTTTTCTGCAAATTATCACATTAAGCTTGAGAGTCAGGACATGAAACCAGATGCTCGAAAGAAAGACATCATCTCATAGGTTTTTCTTCATGGACACAAAATCCAAAAAGAAAAGAACATATTTATCTAACAAAAAGGTAATTATCATTAAGTAACAAACTAACAATTATAACATGACACTTGAACCACAAAAAAGACTATGGTTTTTTTAGAACGGCGAATATTTTTAATCCAAGATCTCCAAACTTAGGTGTTCCTAAAGGCTTTGCCTTTGCCAATGGGCCACCAACCCCATTGGTTAATAACTTAATAATAAGACTATGTGTTGTGGGTTAACTAAAAAGTGCAAAAGTACCTTAATCGTTTAACCAATGTGTTAGTGTTAGGGTGAACGGAGTGGGCGGTAAAGTGTGGCGGTAAACTTGTTGACTGAGCGGTAACACCGCCGCCAACCCCCTTTACCGCTCGGTTTTGTTCATGCATCGGTGAACCTATACCAATCGACAAAGATGAAGGCTTGGTGATGATTGGATGGTTTCATTTATTAGGATTTTTTTTAAATAATAGTTTACCTATTCCAAGATAGGTAAACCACCGCCAACGTTTTTGAGCAATAGGTAAACAAAATAGGTAAAATGACGTGGCACTGTTTGATTGGGTGATTTGAAAGTTTACCTATTCCAAATGTTTAACCACTCCCTTCACCCTTAGGTGGTGACTGGCTCAAAAAATAAAATAAGAAAAGTTTCACTCTCTCACCTGAAATTGGTCATGTGTATAGTCTAACTATTAGCTTCAATTCAACATAGTAACATATACCACTCATGTCATACAGTAATTTCAAACAGATTTAAATATTTTTTCACTAGCAATTTCAATGTGTTTGATTAGTAACTCCACTCCAATGTGAAAATTACTTAGGGTTTGTAAACTCAACAGCCTTCCATATAAAACTGTAAGATTATGAATTAGGTTTATCAAATTCAGACAATAACATCAAAATCACACAGACATAAAACACTAGGCTTCACAATTCAGATTACAAAACAAAAAACATCAGTCAATTAAGCCAGTAAAGTATCAATTATCGACCTTCTTATAGGAGTTTAATTAGACAGAGAGAGAGAGATTACGGATAGAGGGAGATGATGAGGGTCTGCCATTGAAGTTAGAAATCTGAGCTGTGAAAGCACTCGCAGACGCCATTGTAGGTGTGTGTGTGTAAATGTGAGGGTTTGGAAGACAAAGGGGCAAAAGGATAGAGGTTTGTTTGATATTTTTCTTTGATCTTTTGCAGTTGTTGTTGTTAAAGTTACGGGCCGTCGTTTCTGTTATAGCACGGACCAATAGAATGCTTCGTTACAAAATGCAAACCAGGGTTTGTGACCTTGCGGTTTGGTCAACGGAGGTGATCTCCCTAGAGCTAGATGTTACGGGCCAAATCTTTGAAGATCGCAATGTTATGGGATATGTTTGAATGTTTGGGTTACTGGCTAGTCCCGAACTTTATCAGGGGACGGAGTCAGTGTCAATAAAGAGGTGTACGTGCCTAGTCGTGCAAACAACGAACGTACCACTGGTCGAGAGCTGGCGCCGCTCTCCTGATGAGTCCAAGGCAGGACGAAACCAGTGACACACACAAAGAAGCGGGATGGATTGGCTTATCCCCGGGGACTTGAGGACGCCACACGGGGGTCGAAAAGTAACCCCGTGACATAGAGCTGGGTACTGTGTTATAAAACCCCTATTGCTTTACGATGCTATATTATAGCAAGATCAGAAATTGCGGTTGTACACTTTTGTATTTAAGAGAATCCAATATTTCGACCAACACTCTCTTTAAGTGAAAAATGGATATTGGCCCGCAAGATCATTAGAAATTCTTAAAAAAAAGGCAACGACTCATATGAAACTGACGCCTAAATTGTTCATCGTTATACAACGGATTTTCACAAAATATTCATTAATTAATCCGTCATGAGCACCTAACTGATCTCGTTCAAGAGGCGTTTGTCTACTACGTGTTGTGGGCGATTCAGCTTCTTCTCGCAAATACCGAATCGCCTCATGCGTCACTGCGATAAGCATATCGTCGATCATGCTCTCAGATGAAGAGCCAGACAAATCAGATGAAGAGTTGGATGACATTTTTGTTAAATGATTTGAGAGAATTTGTAGGTTTTAGTGAATGAGTTTGTGATTGGTTTGTGTTTAATATATGAATATATATATATATATATATATATAATAAAAAGTTGAAGTTTAAGAAAAATTCAACCATTTGGAAAGTGTTATATTGACCTTCTCTCTCGAAAAACATGTTTGACGCTCGCCCCCATATCGCCTAGGAAATAGGGGAGGGGCGCCCTGGGGCGCCAAAATGGGTGAGATGGCAGGGGGCGTGAAGGGGTATGGTCCCAAATTATAACAACCCTCGAAATCACCCCTAAACGCTCTTAGATATACCCCGTATACACGTAAACGGACCCGAATAACCTTAATTATTATAAAAAATCAAATAAAACAAGAATTTTACCTCGCTCGCGGGTCGCGAGGGAGTCCCCAAGGCGAGTCGCGGGCCGCGACAACCTGTTACTTGTCGGATACCCTAATTGCCACGTGTCCCACACGCGTCGCACCTACCTACCGTGACTCATCAACCCTGCGCCCTAATCTAGGGTCTCGCGAGCCGTGAAAGAAGAAGGTGAGGGCGTCGTGGGGCGCGAGCCGCCCTTCGACCAGCCTATATAAGTGGCGGCAGGCCTCATTTGTTTCTCGTTCAGAATTTCTATTCTCTCTTAACTTCTGTAAGCGAAATTAGTAGCCAAATACCCCCTAAAACACGAAACTTTGTCTCGTTGTAAGTATTATAACCCTGATCACGTATTTGTTACCCTGCCCGATTGATCTAGGACTCTGTAACGCATGTCAAGGCTCTACCTGACTCAGTTCGTTGGAGTTCTGTCTCGTGTTGTACGGCTAATGTGATTTGGGTTATCTTACTAACACGTGTGCATTGTATGTTTTTCGTAGAAACTCAAGGAAATAATCCAGAAATATTACCAGGAAGCTGTAGAAATACCTAAGTCAACAAATGTGAGTACATTCTCTTTTTATAAACCCTTTTTATGAGTCATTCTCCTTTTGTCACCCTTTGTGATACCATTATTTCAAAAGTTTTACAAAACCCAAAATGTTATCAGTTATAATTACAGTGATTGAGTCTTTGTATTCTATAATTGCCGCCAGTATTATGGTTTTTGTATACAGTACTTGATAACCTTCACAATTGGGCACGGGTATCCGATGTGTGATATGACCATAGTCACAGATCTGTCGACTGGCAAGTACTGAACGAGTAATTGAGTAGATATAAACATTGTAATCGCTCTCAATACTTTAAAATTATAAAACTTGTTTTGATTAAACTGGGATGCACTCGCCAGTATTTCTTGCTGATAAAATCTTTTTAAAACGCGTTTCAGGTAACTTACTGAGGAGCTAATAGAAGCCAGTTGGAGAGCACTGAATGCTTAAAAAAGTGGCTATAAAAGTTACCTAAATAAAATGGAGATCATGTTTTTAATAATTAGGGTTATCCCTATAAATTGTACTATGAATAAAACTTGGGTTTTATCCCATATAATTATTATAAAAATTTGGTGTTTTGAAACTCTGATAAATATTTCCTAACTACGGTCCTGATGAAAATTTTCCGTTGCATAATTAATAAACACTGATACCATCTAACTGGCTCGCGGCTCCCGCTCCCAGGGTGGGGTCGGGGGCTGTGACACAAATCTCGCACCAGGCTTGGTCGCGAGTAACCATCACCGGCTCATTGTCACAATCGACAAAGGACTTGCCTTAGTTCACGCGGGCACGCGCGAACCCAGTTTGCTTTCCATCTCGGGGAAAGATGAGAAAACTCACTTTGTATATGAAAAAGGTTGTTTTCGTCAACATACAGGGGATGCAGTGATTACCACTAAAGATGATAGTAGTTTACTACATTCACTTTCTATCAAACACATTTCCATGCTACGGTCCTACGCGGGCGCGCGCAGAGCGGCAATGGAAGTGTTGGCACCTGTGCATAGTTTATCACACGAAGCGATGCAGCGCAAGACCGCATCCTATTGTTATACAAGTGGAACTGACACTTTGACTTATGTGACCAACCAGCAAGTGGCATGCTTGGGCACTAACAACAGCGCTCAGCTGACCGCCCAATACGCCGCTGCCCAGCCCACATGCATAAAAGCTGATGGATAGACTGACAACCCCAGCAGGCCACGTGGTGGGTGTTCCTTCGTGCAACCGATACAGCAGGACACATGGCTACACCTCCGCATGGACCCAACACTTCTGTGACTTGTGCTCCTGTCAAGTCTACGAAAAGCTGTAAGTTGTCAGTCGGGCCCTGGGCCCATCAAGCGGCCCATTGGCCTTTCTCATTCAATCTTCGGCTATAAATACCCATCTCGAACTAGGTTTGAGGTAATGCTAATCCGCTCTTTCACAATTACTACTTAAATACTTATCTTGCTTCCAAATCAATTACTTATTCTCACGTCGGAGAGTGTTAACAAGGAGCAACCCCTACCCCATTCTCCTTGTTGCATGTCACGATGTGTTTCACTGTGCAGGTGACAGAATAGAGGACGACCTAGTCATCGATTGAGGAAAGAGGGGATTAACTCTACTTGACGAGACTCGACCCGTGGACTAACCTCTCGGTTAACCATTATTTCATCATTGGCGCCCATTGTGGGGCATTACTGTCACGGTCCCCGACCCGGTTTGACCCGTTTCAGGACCCGCGGAACAGAAAGTCTGCGGTAATCTTGTTTATTGTGAGTTTAGCAGCGGAAAATTTATTTCACAGGATCGGCTAAGTTAAAACTTTTCCCGATTATTTTTATTTCACAATTCGGGTTAAAACCCCGGGTAATTTATAATAACAAGTTTTTAGTAATAAAACATATTTCTTTATTTTATATCGAGCCACTATCTTAAGCTTGAAATGCTTCCTCTGCATTTTTCCTGAATTACAGCAGATCACCTGAAACATGTTTGAAAAAGATTTTGTCAGCGGGGAAATACTGAGTGAATTATTCTAGTTAATGAAAATGACACATTTTATGATTATTCACAGTGTTAAGATCTTTTACGCATGTTTCTGATATCAACCAATTACCCATAGTATTTGTCACTCGACCGAATCTATGACAGTGGTCATATCACCATTGGCTGCCCCAATGAATGACGTAAATCAATTAAATTAGGTACGCCCACCTAAAATGATTTAAACTGTAATATTGTGCACAATACCCCACATACTGGCTGCAATTTGGTGATTACATCAACTTAATCACTGGTATTATAATCCCGGAAAATGAATTTGGAGTATTGTAAATTAATCACAAACTGTGATAAAAGAATTTATAAAAAGAGAATAACTCACATTGCAGATTTAGTGTTGATAAAATTTAGATTTAATCCCTGTTAACCTAATTTCACAATAAAGCACACAAAACAGGATTAGTGATCAATACAACGATTACGATAATTCCCCGAGATCAATTTTGACAATGAATGTCCAAGTGCAATACTTCGGCTCATTTATCAAAATGACAAACGATAAAGTATAGTACTTCAACTCGTATATCGAATTATCGACAACGACAAAGTACAATGCTTCGGCTCATTATCGAATTATTGATAATGATAAAGCATAGCCCAATGTGGGCGGCACTTAGGCATTCTTTGGGTATATTGATCCCGGAAACTGCATCGTAATAGTGATCGAGTAATTACCCTGTTCTGCGGCAGCACCTCGATAATAGTGTGTGTGTGTTTAATAGTAATTTACGTCTAACTCAGTGTGTGTTATGAGTTTTTGCGTCGAATTAACGTCTGAAATCAAGTCCCGAACCCCTCTATTTATACTGAAAATGGGACCCACCCGCGTGTCGCGACAGGTTTGCCCGTGCCTGTCGCGTGTCGCGGGGCACACCCCTATGGCCTAGGGTAGCCTTGTTGTGGGTATAGGCCTGCTGAGTCGTCGTTCAACGAATTCCTATTTCAGACAACGAATTTCGAAGATAATTATGATTTAGGGTTTAGCCCCCCTGAATTTTAGGGGTCCTGATCCTGATTCCGATTGTTACGAAAATTTTAGGGTTAGTGCAGAATTACTTGGGTATCTCAATTAGGGTTTTCTTATAGCCTAATTATCATTTTAAATTATTAATTTTAGTGAGAGTTGTTACATCCTCCCCACCTTAAGAAAAATCTCGTCCTCGAGATTTACTGAAATAGATGAGGATATTTGCGTTTCATCTCGGATTCCAGTTCCCAAGTATATTCTGGCCCTCTTTTGGAATTCCATTTGACTTTCACCAATATGAGTCGTTTGTGTTTGAGAAACTTGATTTTCCTGTCTTCTATTTGTAAAGGTTTTTCTATGAATTTCAGCTTCTCATTTACCTCTATGTCTTGAAGAGGTATTACCAGAGATTCATCTGATAAACATTTCTTGAGATTGGATATATGAAATACATCATGTACTCCAGCTAGTCCTTCTGGTAGTTGTAAGCGATAAGCAACTGGTCCGATTCGTTGAATCACTGGAAATGGTCCAACATATCGGGGACTCAGTTTCCCTTTCTTACCGAATCTTACAACACCTTTCCAAGGAGATACTTTTAAAAGTACCTTGTCTCCTATTTGGAATTCAAGCGGTTTGCGACGATTATCTGCATAACTCTTCTGGCGATCTCTTGCTGTTTTTAGTCTTTCCTTGATCTGAGTTATCTTGTCAGTAGTTTCTTGTACAATTTCAGGACCTGATAATTGACTTTCTCCAATTTCTGCCCAACATACTGGAGTTCTGCACTTACGTCCGTACAGTGCTTCGAATGGTGCAGCTTCGATACTTGAATGATAACTATTGTTATAGGAGAATTCAATTAATGGTAAATGGTTATCCCAATTACCTCCAAAGTCAATTACACATGCTCTGAGCATGTCTTCCAGAGTTTGGATTGTCCTTTCACTTTGTCCGTCGGTCTGTGGATGATATGCAGTACTGAGATTAAGTCGAGTTCCCATGGATTCTTGGAAACTTGTCCAAAATCGGGAAGTGAAACGACTATCTCTATCCGATACAATGGAGAGCGGGACTCCATGTAAGGATACTATTTCATCCACATATAGCTTGGCTAATCTTTCCATGCTAAAGGTTTCCTTGATTGGTAGAAAATGAGCTGATTTGGTTAATCGGTCCACGATTACCCAAATAGCATCATTACCTTTTCTGGTTTTGGGTAATTTAGTAACAAAGTCCATTGTTATAAGTTCCCATTTCCATACAGGTATTTCTAATTGTTGTAGTAAGCCTGAGGGTTTCTGGTGTTCGGCTTTAACTTGTGAACAAGTTAAACACTTAGATACATATTCAGCTATGTCCTTTTTCATTCCGATCCACCAGAAATTCTTCTTTAAATCTTGGTACATTTTGTTATTTCCTGGGTGCACAGTATACCTAGATTTATGAGCTTCTTCTTAGATTTTTGATCTTAAATTTCCTCGTTTAGGTACCCAAATTCTGCTTTGATGAAATTTCCAAATTCCATCATTTCCTTGTTTTAATTCTTTTAGGTAACCTTTCATTCCTTCGGCATTGTCCTTGATTGCCGTTTTCTGGATTTCTTTCACTTGTTCCCGTAAATCTATTTGTAGATTTATTCTAAGAGCACGGACTCGCTTTTGCTTTTCACGGAACTTACGACTTAAGGCATCTGCTACTACATTGGCCTTTCCTTCGTGATATTGAATATCACAGTCGTAATCACTCAGGACTTCCATCCATCTCCTTTGTCTCATGTTTAACTCTTTTTGCCCGAATATATACCTTAAACTCTTATGATCTGTATAAACAGTAAATTTACTTCCATACAGATAATGTCTCCAAATCTTAAGGGCAAAAATTATGGCTCCTAGTTCTAAATCATGAGTCGTATAGTTTTCTTCGTGCTTTTTCAATTGTCTGGAGGCATACGCAATTACCTTCTTGCGTTGCATCAACACACATCCGTATCCTAATTTTGAAGCATCACAGTATACTTCAAAACCTTCCGTTCCTTCTGGTAAGGCTAAAATTGGCGCATTGGTTAATTTCTGCTTTAAGATTCTAAAGGCTTCTTCTTGCTTTGGACCCCACTCAAACTTAGTGGCTTTACAGGTTAGCTTAGTTAATGGTACAGCTATTTTGGAAAAATCCTTAATAAACCGTCTATAATAACCGGCTAAACCTATAAAACTTCTAATTTCCATTGCAGTTTGTGGAACCTTCCAGTTAATAATTGCTTCGATCTTAGCAGGATCTACGCGAATACCTTCGTGATTCACCATATGGCCTAAGAATTGCACTTCTTGTAACCAAAATTCACACTTTGAGAATTTAGCATACAACTTTTCTTTTCTTAACAAAGTTAAGAGTGCATGCAAATGTTGACAATGCTCGGCTTGACTTTTGGAGTAAATAAGTATATCGTCAATGAACACGATTACAAATTTATCCAAATAGGGTTTACAGATTCTGTTCATCATGTCCATGAATGCAGCTGGGGCATTGGTTAACCCGAAGGGCATGACTGTAAACTCATAGTGACCATACCTAGTTCTGAAAGCAGTTTTAGGTATGTCTTCCTCTTGTACTTTCAATTGATGGTATCCGGACCTTAAGTCTATCTTAGAGAAATACCTAGCTCCTTGCAATTGATCGAAAAGATCATCAATCCTAGGTAATGGGTATCGATTCTTAATTGTGACTTTATTCAATTCTCTATAATCAATACACATTCTCATTGATCCATCTTTCTTTTTTACAAACAACACTGGTGCACCCCAAGGGGATGAACTAGGTTGTATAAATCCTTTGCTTAGTAATTCATCTAGTTGCTTTTTCAATTCTAACATTTCGGTAGGAGCTAATCGATAAGGTGCTTTGGCTATTGGTGTAGTTCTTGGAATTAGATGAATTCTAAATTCTACCTCTCTATCAGGTGGTAACCCAGGTAATTCTTCGGGAAAGACATCTGGGTATTCTGAAACTACAGGAATTTCCTTGAGTTCCTTGTCCTTAGTACAGATGATTACAGAAATCATATATACTATTCCTTGGTTTCGTTCATAACTAGCAACTTTCATTACTGATATGAACTTCAATGGTTTCCGAGGTTTATCTCCTAAAATCTTAATTATCTCTCCTGTAGGTGTTTGAATTTCTATAGAATTCTTATCACAAATGATTTGCGCATGGTTGGCTATTAACCAATCCATTCCTAACACCACATCGAATTCAGCTAATTTCATAGGAAATAGGTTTGCAGTAAATTTATGACCTAAAAGTTCTATGTCTACTTTCTGCAAAACCTGATTGACTTCTACTGATTTCCCGTCTGCAGTTTCGACTATAAAGATCTGTCTAACGGTAGATAATGGTAACTTAAGAGCTTGACAGAATGAAGTATTGATAAAACTTTGGTTTGCACCAGAGTCAAACAATACTTTGGCATAAACGTTGTGAACTAGAAACGTACCGGCGATCACATCTGGAATGAGTTCTGCTTCTTGAGTAGTTAGCTGAAATGCTCTAACATTCTTCTTAGTAGTTCCTTCAGCCGTCTTAGGTTTGTTATCAGTGACTTTGTTCAGTTTAGGACATTCGGTTTTATAATGTCCCGTTTCTCCACACTGAAAACAAGTTACAGTTTTCTTCTTACAGTTTTCTTCACTATGTCCTGCTGTTTTGCAATAATTGCAAATTCGGTTGCATTTTCCAAAATGGTTCTTACGGCAAACTTTGCAGAATGGCAAAGTTGCAGATCGCCCTGTCCCTCTTTTCTTGAAATTATTACTATTACCCATCCTGAATCCTTGGGTAATTTTCTGAGCTAATTCCTTCTTTCTATCTTCATCTCGTGTGCGTATCAGCTCATCAGTTAAGGTGTTAGCTAATTCGACTGCATCGTCAATAGTGCGAGGTCTCGCAGCTTTAACGATATTGCGAATTTCGCTAATTAATCCCCAAATATATCGAGAAATGAGTACCGGTTCTGGCGAAGCCAAGTTAGGTACCACTCTCGCATATTCGAAGAATGTCGAAGTATAACCACGACAATCCACCCCGGTCATTCGATGATTTAGGAATTTATTTGCCATTTGTTCCTTTTCATACTCAGGACAGAATTTTCTTTCGACAAGACTTTTAAATTCGTCCCAAGTCATAGCATATGCTACCCGTCTGCCTTTTGCTTGTAGCACTGTGTTCCACCACTCTAATGCTCCTTCTTTAAACAAGTTTGAGGCATACATGACTTGATCTTCTTCAGCACATTTACTTATTGCAATTACTGCCTCGGTTTTCTCCAACCATCGCAGCGTTGCAGTTGCTCCTTCGTTGCCTGCAAATTCAGCGGGTTTACAAGCAAGAAATTCTTTGAAAGTGCAACCAGGCGTTGCAGACTTTCGCTTCTTAGGGCGCTAGGTGTGCTGAGATTCATTGTCATGATTTATATGGTCATTGCCCCTGTTGATGCTATTACTGAAATTATCTTCAGTAGTATGTTTGCTAGGTACAATATGTTGCGGATTACTTGGATTTTTAATAGCAGCAACGAACATTGGAATTGCGTTGGCTATTCCTTGGGCAACCATATTTTCGATATCTTGTTTAGTCATATATTGATCTTCTGGGTGTTGCTCCGATTGATTAACTTCATTTACTGGTTCGTTATCGTTATTTGCCATCTGATGATAAGTTATTATGAATAATTAGCAATTAACAATAAATCATTTAAACAAATTATAACACATAAAGCCAAAATTATCGATTTCTCGATTGCATTTCATATCAGTATAGTATGCATCAATACACACCGATATTTTACAATGTTTTATTTGTTATGTTACAACTGGTTTCACTATTTACTTTTACTATTATACAAGGATAATTCCACCATCCTCCTATCCGTTATCTCAGAAACGGAATTCCCTCTCGTCGTATTTCCAGGCAATCTGTCCCCCTATTTCCCTAATTCTATTCCCTGCATCCATTAACTCTTCACCAAAGTGGCGAAGTTCAGCCAGGTTTTCATTGCTCATCGGTGGATTAGGTAGGGGTTCTGGGTCGAATTGTGGAAGAAACGAGTAAGGACTGTTGACAATGTTTTGGAATTGCCAATCGTTAGTCCACCATTCTTCTGGTTCTATAGGTTGGTCATGGACTATTGGTTCAGTGATTGTTGGTGTAAGGTTCATTGGTATTGGGTTTTCAACAGGATAGGTAAAGATACCTGAGTTGATAGGTTGCATAGTTTCACACTTTTCTAGTAAAATATCTATTTGATCCTGAAAAGTAACCCTCCTGGTTTGATTAGAACTTTCTCCGACTTCTACCTGAGTTGGGTTAGAATCTTTTCCTATTTCTATTGCTATTTCCTGAGAGTACTGTTCGAACTGCTCCTCCATTTGCCTAACCTCATTAACGTCAGTTTCCTGTTTTTGTGGATTAGGGTTTTCCTGAATTATAATTGCTTTTCCTTTGTCTAAGGGTTTACTAGTTTTAGGGGTTTTTGTAACTGTCTTTCTCTTACGTATACGGCTTCCCCATACATAATTTTTCTTTGGCCTTCTTTTTGGTTTGGTTACTGGTGGAGTAGGGAGTTCTACAGGTTCATCCACATCAGCAACGTATCTCGTAAATTCATGAGAAACTTCAATATTTACTGGGTACAGATTGAGGTTCTGAAAAGCTTCAGAGATCTCGTTCATGCTGTGTAGCATATATGCAAAATGCACAAAATATCAAGTTAAAACTTTGGAACAAAGTTTACCAAATAAACACAGAAGTTTTATTGCATACTTATTTGTACAAAATACAGGAAACACTCAGTTTTATTTATCTATTTACTGAGAATTACTAGTACTGTATTCAGGATACTTTTTTTTTTTAAAGATTAACATTTTCTGCTACAGTAGCTAACATATATAAATTAGCCCATTTTTCATCAAGTTTATCCTCCCAAGGGGATTTCTTAAGTAATTCCAGGGTTTCCTTTTTAATTTTCTTTTCCCTGATTTGCTCCTTACTTTTTTTTAATAATCATACTCCTTTTTCTAGGAGAAAACGGATTTTCGTAATTCGCTTTTTGCACAAATATTCCTTCCTCAGGAATCGTAGGGAGCTTTGAAATTTTAGTTTTAGAAGAACTACCCTCTTCGTAAATTGATCTATCTAATTTAAGATAGATATCTTGCAACTTTTGTTTACCCATACTGTAACTAACAAATAATCAGTTAGAAGCATATAAACACATAATCACATATAGTAATCAGGAAAAATTAAGTATCGTTTAAATACTTAATTAGCTTAACTTAGTGGCTTTGATACCACCTTATTTCTGTCACGGTCCCCGACCCGGTTTGACCCGTTTCAGGACCCGCGGAACAGAAAGTCTGCGGTAATCTTGTTTATTGTGAGTTTAGCAGCGGAAAATTTATTTCACAGGATCGGCTAAGTTAAAACTTTTCCCGATTATTTTTATTTCACAATTCGGGTTAAAACCCCGGGTAATTTACAATAACAAGTTTTTAGTAATAAAACATATTTCTTTATTTTATATCGAGCCACTATCTTAAGCTTGAAATGCTTCCTCTGCATTTTTCCTGAATTACAGCAGATCACCTGAAACATGTTTGAAAAAGATTTTGTCAGCGGGGAAATACTGAGTGAATTATTCTAGTTAATGAAAATGACACATTTTATGATTATTCACAGTGTTAAGATCTTTTACGCATGTTTCTGATATCAACCAATTACCCACAGTATTTGTCACTCGACCGAATCTATGACAGTGGTCATATCACCATTGGCTGCCCCAATGAATGACGTAAATCAATTAAATTAGGTACGCCCACCTAAAATGATTTAAACTGTAATATTGTGCACAATACCCCACATACTGGCTGCAATTTGGTGATTACATCAACTTAATCACTGGTATTATAATCCCGGAAAATGAATTTGGAGTATTGTAAATTAATCACAAACTGTGATAAAAGAATTTATAAAAAGAGAATAACTCACATTGCAGATTTAGTGTTGATAAAATTTAGATTTAATCCCTGTTAACCTAATTTCACAATAAAGCACACAAAACAGGATTAGTGATCAATACAACGATTACGATAATTCCCCGAGATCAATTTTGACAATGAATGTCCAAGTGCAATACTTCGGCTCATTTATCAAAATGACAAACGATAAAGTATAGTACTTCAACTCGTATATCGAATTATCGACAACGACAAAGTACAATGCTTCGGCTCATTATCGAATTATTGATAATGATAAAGCATAGCCCAATGTGGGCGGCACTTAGGCATTCTTTGGGTATATTGATCCCGGAAACTGCATCGTAATAGTGATCGAGTAATTACCCTGTTCTGCGGCAGCACCTCGATAATAGTGTGTGTGTTTAATAGTAATTTACGTCTAACTCAGTGTGTGTTATGAGTTTTTGCGTCGAATTAACGTCTGAAATCAAGTCCCGAACCCCTCTATTTATACTGAAAATGGGACCCACCCGCGTGTCGCGACAGGTTTGCCCGTGCCTGTCGCGTGTCGCGGGGCACACCCCTATGGCCTAGGGTAGCCTTGTTGTGGGTATAGGCCTGCTGAGTCGTCGTTCAACGAATTCCTATTTCAGACAACGAATTTCGAAGATAATTATGATTTAGGGTTTAGCCCCCCTGAATTTTAGGGGTCCTGATCCTGATTTCGATTGTTACGAAAATTTTAGGGTTAGTGCAGAATTACTTGGGTATCTCAATTAGGGTTTTCTTATAGCCTAATTATCATTTTAAATTATTAATTTTAGTGAGAGTTGTTACAATTACTATGAGATGCTTCAGCATCAGCCTGAACTTGCTCACGTGTTCTACACCGCTCTAGTAACATCATCTGAGTTGATGACGACTCTACTCAGTTCGCATTGGATATAACTATCAACCGACCAATTAGTAAACATGAAGTATGATCAAAAGGCCTTGACCTAGTATCTTCTCCAAACTGATTTCAAGGAAACCCATTCAACCATTAGTCCAGCATTCCACCCACTTACAACATGCGCGTGGAAACAATAGTGGAATGGGGGGACTTGAAGGGGTATTGTCACACCCCAACCGATGGCGGAATCATCGGGGCGCGGCACTAGGCGAATCAGATTGCTCAAGAGAATCCATAACAACTATATTGCGATAATATCCATTACATTTGTCATCCCATACTAACAAACAATACAATCACATAAGTTATCACAGATTTCTTGTCCTCTCGAACAATTCAAATCCGTCAACTTAGAATTTAGGTGTGTTTCTAGACTTCCTAGCTTGATTTGATGTAGACTCCGACTAATCCTGCAACATACGTTAAAATATTGTCAATACAAAAGTATTGGCGAGTATACAGGTTTGATATGTAATAGCGTAATAGATTAAAAAGTGTTGCGAATATCCACATGCATAAACGTAATACACGACATATATACTCACAAAACTGATACTACCAGCTAAGTCCTCAATGCTCGACTCTTCGATGGCATAACTAGACCCCGTCGGGCGCAATAGTACTATACTAGTCTGGGTGGGACGTCACGAGTATAAGTCCTAGCATACATGCAACTAGCATCACGTATATCTATGCAAACAGTTATTCGTAAATGATAGATTGACAATTTGAATCATTCATTTGATAAGTTCGATTTATAAGGAACGTATGTTACACCCAAAATTCGATAAAAGGGGTTAAGTATACTCACAGTGCGTATTCGGTTGGATTGACGGGATGGTGCCTGAGAATGTCCTGATTTTAGATTAATTGCATGAGTATTGGATTACGCGTTAAACGGTAACGATCTACGCGAAATTGGACGAAAAAATTGAACTGAGCTGGCCCATTCGGATGGACCGCTCGATCGAGTGGACTGCTCGATCGAGTGGGCCGTTCGATCGAGTGGGCCGTTCGATCGGCTGGTCCAGCCGATCGGCTGGTCCAGCCGATCGGCTGGGCCGCTCGATCGAGTGGGCCGCTCGATCGACCAGCCTGTCCAGCTGTTCTTGATGATTTTCGAGTGTTTTCGGTGTTTTTGGTCGAGACGTTGTGATGACATGTTGAACAACTGAAATCCCATCAATTCCGACCTGTTCTAACGGCCGGGAATCACCCCGTTTAATCAGAACTGGCCGTTCTTGATGGTTTTTCCGTGTTTAACCCGAAATTGGTTGTCTCCTCGGTAGGAATCAGGTCCTCGACCAACACGACACTAAGAATGAGTAGAAGGTCGGCCTAAGCTCTGTTTCTACCGTTTTTGTATATAGATCTGATATGAAAAACCCTGATTATTCTAGCGGAAGTTCCTAGATCTGAGTTGTTCTTGGTGGAATGAGGCCAACAACTGAAGTTCATAAGAACTTCATGATGACATCACTCTAGAACATCTCAAATCCATAACTTCTTGGTTAGAAATCATGAATTTAGACGAGATTTATGTAAAATCGTATGGAAAACATTCGGATCTGGGTTGTTCTTCATGGGATGACATCACCTTTGAAGAACTCCATGGTGACATCACCCTAGAACACTCCGAATCCGTTGATTTCACGGTTAAAAGTTGGATTTTGAAAGATAGAAAGATGAAGGATTGCATTTAGATCAAAGAAGTACAGGATTTGAGTTGAAAACTTACAAGAATCGCGAGAAATCGGAAGATTAAGGGGCTGGAACGTCTTGGTCGAGTAACAGCAGCAACAACAAGTGTTTGAGGGCGAAAGTGGGGTATTTATAGGCAAGGGAGGGGGAAAAAAGGAGGAAAAGTGGGCCGGATCGGCTGGCCCGTTCGGTCGGCCGGCCCAGCCGCTCGACTGGCCTGTCCGATCGGACGGCCCAGCCGATCGGCCGATCCGTTCGATCAGATGGGCCCAGCCGATTGGCTGTCTATCCGATCGGCTGGCCCGTTCGATCGGGCGGCCCAGCCGATCGGCTGGCCCGTCCGATCGACTGGCCCAACCATTTGGCTGGCCCGTCCGTACGGAAGCCCCGAGTCCTCGTTTTTGGCGCGATTTCGACTGTTTTGGCCGTATTTTCATGTATTTATATAATCATTTAATTATTTATTATAATTAATCACAAAAAGGCCGTATATACGTATCTATATATCCAATATTCGGTGCGATGATCGAGTTACGCGTGCCTTCGAGTGCGTTCTTTGATGTGATGTGCCACAATGATTATTGGGGCACTACTTGCTCGTGTTGCCGTCATCGTCATGATGGCTGGAGACATGGTACTCACCCGATAGTCTTTGTTAGCGTTGCTTGTTTACGTTTTGACACCTCACGGTTATTGAGGAGAGTAGATTAAGTCCTCACTCAACATCATCGTGAGTGTTATAATTTATTGAAAATAGGTTTGTAATAGCGATAGAATATGCGTAATTATTCGATTATACCTCGATTTAGTGATAGATCTGATATAGTTACATTATGATCCGAATCCCTGGTGCTAGGCGTAACGAGTGTATCGAGTAGTAACAACGCACGAAAGTGCGGGTTGTTACAGTCTCCCCTGCTTTAGGAAATTTTGTCCCGAAATTAATCCATTAGTAGGGTCGTAAGAGTTGATGCGAGTGAGAGTAGCGATTAAAAGCGTCTAGATAAGCGAGCAGTCGATTTAAGATTCGGTGAACGAGTGCGGTGAGAAGATACGATTCGAATAACCAAAAGTGATGACACACACAAGCGATTCTATAACATTTTAAACTTACCGATAATCGATTAATCTTCGAAGATATTTAGGAAAATCCCCTCATGGCGCGGTGCTAACTGCATCGATGTCCACACCAACGCTATGGGGAGGGCTTTTGTTATTTTGAAAACAGATTTTCGAGTTATACATTTTAAAAGAATTCGGCGGCAAAATAAGTTTTAAGAAAACTTTCCTACAACGTGTGTTCGAGCTGAAACTCGATTGTCGAACCATCGTCTTCAGGAAGATTTCTTTTTGTCATTGCAGGAGTTTTTAAGGAAAAACTGAACTTATGAAACTTCCTTTAGGCACGGAGCCAAATTGATTCGATGTTCTCTCCATGTTGTAAGGAGATTTCACTTGTCCAACGGTTTTAACAAAATTTTATAAAAAATCGGTTTTCTTTAACAGTACGGAAAAATAATTTACATCGAGCCCCACGTGGCACTTTCCCACGAAAGTATGTTAATATGATTAAAACACTTATATATAGAAAGTACCAGCGGCGTATCCACCATGTTTTACCCATATTACCTCTGCTTCGTGAGGCGGTGTCCCGTGCGCCGATATTACACAGATAGAATTTCGACCCCTCGGTCCAAGCGACAGGGCGCTAGACCGAGTACTGAAGCGACTTGGATGTAGACAGCGCGTTGATAGCGAATGCGAGTAGTTCGATCATACGAAACATTGATATGGCACACTGGTTTAGACAACGGTTGATAAGTGATAGCGAATGGCGCGATTCTGATCCGACTAGATGCGATTTCGATTCGACTGGATGCGATTTCGATTCGTTCCACATAAAACCTTTCATGGCATGTTTCCACGAGAGTTGCTAATATAGAAAACACCACGTTTCCCATGTTAGTTTTGTCCCGTGAAGCGATGTCATTTCCCGTCATTCTATACAACTGTGATAACTTCCAAGTGATAACCGAATACCGATAGGCAATAGGTCCTGATAGATGATAAGTGACGATTGTTGCGTTGCGGACGATATGCGATTCGATTGAGTTGAATACACCACAAACAGTAACTATTACTAGCCCGCATGGCCTTTTTCCACGAAAGTCTGCTAATATGGTCAAAACACCATCATGTTTCGACCCTATTAGTTTTGTCCCGTGAAGCGAGGTCGTGCCTGCTAAGATAACACAAATAATACGAGTATCGATGAGTGATAGCGGCACGCGATGAGAGTAACGAGTCGATGAAATAGGCGCGAAACGCGTTAAAGCGAAAGGCGGCGAGTGAATTTCGATACTCGTCTAGCGATCCACAATAAGCGATTCACACCAGGCGGTAGAAGTTCGCACAATAGTTAGTAACTAGCGTTAGAGATTGCGAGATAACATATGATGCGATTGTGATTTCGAGCCATATAATCGAGTGAGTTAGATTTCGAGATGGATCCAGCAAAACTGCGATTGAGTTGCGTCATAGACTCACGACCAGTCTTGCGTTGCTCCAATTGCTCTTCGGGGTGAACTTACCTAAGTCCATTGATGTGGCAATTGTGTTGCATACGCAGACTTACGAGAAGTCTCGCAGTGATGCGATTTTAGTTTTGTTACACCTTGTGATCGATTTGTATCGTGTCGAAAATAACCATTAGTATAATAGGTCTAATAACGTCCAACTCCACATGGCACTTTCTTCACGAAGCTTCGGTAGTATGGTAAAGCACACCTTGCGTTACCCCTTCTACTTATGCCCCGTGCTTTGGTGTCTCGCTTTGTTGACATGGCCAAAACCCTTGATCATGCTTTTAAACGTTATGGCACCATTAGAACTTCACTACGATCTCCGTGCACTGACCAAAATAATCCCGTGTGCACCCGCGATTAGTTGTTCCTTGCACGTACATCGTACCTCATTCTAAGAGTGTTGTAAGGGTAAAAAACATTATATAGTACATAGTGCTAGCGTTCAGGTGGTGCTAGAGTAAAAGAGAAATAGAGTCCATATGCGACGGTAAATGAAATAAGCTCCACACATAAAAGGGAATGATAGCGATAAGTCAGATTATTACAACAACATTAGAAGCAAAATAACGTTGTTGTGGAGGACGCTTGCGGAGACTGCTGGTGTTGCTGACTTCCTTCAGAGTTGCGGTCCTGCGCGGCAGTGCTGTGTACGATGACCATACCAGTTGCAATTTGTGCAATAACGACAATTTGCTTCTGGCTGGTGATGGTACGTGCACGTGAAACACAGGGGATGAGGCCCATTGTAAGCACGTTTCGGTTGAACTGGGACTGATCGGAGAGGTTCGGGTTGCGGCAGCCTAGTTGTTGAAGAGTCTGGGCTCACGGTCTTTCGTTTGCGGCTAGGTTGAGCTTCCTAAGATGATGCAGTGTCGTTGTCGGATTCGCCTGATGATTTGATGGAGACGTTGTCGGAGCAATCCTTAGAAAAGCTTTCAGAGGAGCTGTCAGATGATTCCTCAATCGATTCGCCAGAGGAATCGTCGGATGAGTTGATGATGATTGCTTGGCGAGCTTGTTTGACGGGCTTCTTGGAGAAGAACCCGTCCAAGACTCGTTTGCTGTTGATCTCTGCGGCTAAACGGTAGGCTTCTTCGATGGTAGCAGGTCTTGCAGCTTCTACAAAATCACCCACACTCTCAGGTAAACCGCGGAGGTACTTCGCGATGGCTTTCCCTGGAGTGTCGACTTGACTTGGGCAGATTGCACTAAGCTGCTTAAACCTTGCTGTGTAGTCAGCATTGTCACCTCCGGTTTGCTTGATTTCCCAAAATTTGTTTTCTAGCTTCTGGACTTCGTGAGGGGGACAATATTCTTCCTTCATGAGTTCCTTCAGCTCGTCCCACGAGAGGGCGTAAGCTGCAGAGATCCCACGTTTGTTGCGTTCGGCGGTCCACCAGTCGAGTGCTCGCGATTGAAATACCCCGGTAGCACAAGTAGTACGGAAACTATCAGGACACCCACTTTGTCGAAGGGTGACTTCGATAGAATCGAACCACTGGAGTAGTTGGGTCGCACCTCCTTCACCTGTGAATTCCATCGGGCCATAGGCTTTGAAGTGTTTGTAGAGGAAAGTAGATTGCGGCCATTCTGTCTTAGAGTCCTTCGTGGCTCGAGAGTTACTGAGGGAGTGCACTTGAGCAACAATTTGAGGAATGAGCTTGACCACTTCCTTGGTCACAATCGAGGCAATCCTCTTATCGGCGCTTCGTTTGGCTCTTCTCTTAGCTATTCGTCTCGAGATAGAGTTGTTGGAAGGCATCTAGACAGAGAGAGATTTGGGATGAGATTCGATCATAATGAGTTCGAGTTTACGATGCGATCGAGCGCGGTCGAAACTTGTAATGTGCAATATAAATAGACTTCACATAGGAGCCACATAGGAGACACGAACTTCCTAGGTTTTTACGCGACGTCTTGATTGTACTTAGATATAGATAGTTGTAGTTCATACTTACACACACATATATTACGGTTTAGAGTGCGCGAGGACGCGTTAAGGGAGTGATTGCGAGAGAAATCGGACAATTGGACATTTGTTTTGTTGCGATCCTTCGGTCTTTGTTTTGGATTGCGATGGCTGTGCGAGTTGTGCGTTTTATAAAACAGGGAGCGAAAATTGATAATCGCAATTAAATACGTAAAACGTAACTGAGGTCATCAAATCGTAAAATCCGACGAGTCGTAGGCTTAGTAAGATACTCAGAGTGCCTCGGGTGTTTTAGGCGTGGACTACCCAAGGTAACTCAATCACACCCAATAAGTTCGTGCACGCGCGTTGACTCTGGAGGTTTATGCTTCCACTGGGATGCAGCTCATGGCATTCATCCTCCAAGTTGCCGCGTGGCTCGAGTCATTGTGATGGTCGAGTCCCTGGTGAGAGCTTTTTTTTGAAAAATTATTTTAGGGAGTGGAACAGTTCATTAAGGTACGGGTTTCACCCCTGACTTAACAGTTTCGTTCCCAATTTGTGGTCACGCTCATCGAATGAATCCGAGAGCTTCACTAGAATTTCGAAAGGGAGGCTTTCGTCGAGGTACGGATGTCATTCCTAACTCAATGAAAGACCCTCGTGCTAAAAATAAATGCGCTGAGTGAGCAATCCTATCGAGAGTTGCTGGTTTTCACACCTGGTCTCGACTGGATCGCTCGGTTGTGAGATGCGAGTATCTTCGAAAACATGTGTATTATGTCCGCCTTAGGAAAGGCTAGTAGTATTCCAGCCTTAGGAAAGGCTTCTTCGTGTGAAGTTGTAATATGCGGGGTCCACACATAGTCATAGTTTTGCAATTTCGATCAGAAGCATCAGGTAGGCGCAATACAAACCCTACTGGGTTCGTACGAGGCAGCCTGTGGGTGCTTAGACTATAGACTAGGTCATTTTCTAAGACGTCGACCCGGACTAGGTCGAGTCTCGCCTAATTCCCTATAGTTATAGCTCTGATACCAATCTGTCACACCCCAACCGATGGCGGAATCATCGGGGCGCGGCATTAGGCGAATCAGATTGCTCAAGAGAATCCATAACAACTATATTGCGATAATATCCATTACATTTGTCATCCCATACTAACAAACAATACAATCACATAAGTTATCACAGATTTCTTGTCCTCTCGAACAATTCAAATCCGTCAACTTAGAATTTAGGTGTGTTTCTAGACTTCCTAGCTTGATTTGATGTAGACTCCGACTAATCCTGCAACATACGTTAAAATATTGTCAATACAAAAGTATTGGCGAGTATACAGGTTTGATATGTAATAGCGTAATAGATTAAAAAGTGCTGCGAATATCCACATGCATAAACGTAATACACGACATATATACTCACAAAACTGATACTACCAGCTAAGTCCTCGATGCTCGACTCTTCGATGGCATAACTAGACCCCGTCGGGCGCAATAGTACTATACTAGTCTGGGTGGGACGTCACGAGTATAAGTCCTAGCATACATGCAACTAGCATCACGTATATCTATGCAAACAGTTATTCGCAAATGATAGATTGACAATTTGAATCATTCGTTTGATAAGTTTGATTTATAAGGAACGTATGTTACACCCAAAATTCGATAAAAGGGGTCAAGTATACTCACAGTGCGTATTCGGTTAGATTGACGGGATGGTGCCTGAGAATGTCCTGATTTTATATTAATTGCATGAGTATTGGATTACGCGTTAAACGATAACGATCTACGCGAAATTGGACGAAAAAATTGAACTGAGCTGGCCCATTCGGATGGACCGCTCGATCGAGTGGGCCGCTCGATCGACTGGGCCGCTCGATCGACCAGCCTGTCCAGCTGTTCTTGATGATTTTCGAGTGTTTTCGGTGTTTTTGGTCGAGACGTTATGATGACATGTTGAACAACTGAAATCCCATCAATTCCGACCTGTTCTAACGGCCGGGAATCACCCCGTTTCATCAGAACTGGCCGTTCTTGACGGTTTTTCCGTGTTTAACCCGAAATTGGTTGTCTCCTCGGTAGGAATCAGGTCCTCGATCAACACGACACTAAGAATGAGTAGAAGGTCGGCCTAAGCTCTGTTTCTACCGTTTTTGTATATAGATCTGATATGAAAAACCCTGATTATTCTAGCGGAAGTTCCTAGATCTGAGTTGTTCTTGGTGGAATGAGGCCAACAATTGAAGTTCATAAGAACTTCATGATGACATCACTCTAGAACATCTCAAATCCATAACTTCTTGGTTAGAAATCATGAATTTAGACGAGATTTATGTAAAATCGTATGGAAAACATTCGGATCTGGGTTGTTCTTCATGGGATGACATCACCTTTGAAGAACTCCATGGTGACATCACCCTAGAACACTCCGAATCCGTTGATTTCACGGTTAAAATTTGGATTTTGAAAGATAGAACGATGAAGGATTGCATTTAGATCAAGGAAGTACAGGATTTGAGTTGAAAACTTACAAGAATCGCGAGAAATCGGAAGATTAAGGGCTGGAACGTCTTGGTTGAGTAACAGCAGCAACAACAAGTGTTTGAGGGCGAAAGTGGGGTATTTATAGGCAAGGGAGGGGAAAAAAAGGAGGAAAAGTGGGCCGGATCGGCTGGCCCGTTCGGTCGGACGGCCCAACCGATCGGCTGGCCTGTCCGATCGGACGGCCCAGCCGATTGGCCGGTCCGTTCGATCAGATGGGCCCAGCCGATTGGCTGTCTGTCTGATCGGCCGGCCCAGCCGATCGGCTGGCCCGTTCGATCGGCCGGCCCAGCCGATCGGCTGGCCCGTCCGATCGACTGGCCCAGCCATTTGGCTGGCCCGTCCATACGGAAGCCCTGGGTCCTCGTTTTTGGCGCGATTTCGACTGTTTTGGCCGTATTTTCATATATTTATATAATCATTTAATTATTTATTATAATTAATCACAAAAAGGCCGTATATACGTATCTATATATCCAATATTTGGTGCGATGATCGAGTTACGCGTGCCTTCGAGTGTGTTCTTCGATGTGATGTGCCACAATGATTATCGGGGCACTACTTGCTCGTGTTACCGTCATCGTCATGATGGCTGGAGACATGGTACTCACCCGATAGTCTTTGTTAGCGTTGCTTGTTTACGTTTGACACCTCACGGTTATTGAGGAAGGTAGATTAAGTCCTCACTCAACATCATCGTGAGTGTTATAATTTATTGAAAATAGGTTTGTAATAGCGATAGAATATGCGTAATTATTCGATTATACCTCGATTCAGTGATAGATCTGATATAGTTACATTATGATCCGAATCCATGGTGCTAGGCGTAACGAGTGTATCGAGTAGTAACAACGCACGAAAGTGCGGGTTGTTACAGGTATGGCCCCAAATCTCGTTCCAGGCTTTGACACGAGAGACCATCACCCGACTCATTGTCCCAATCGACAAAGGACTTGCCTTAGTTCATGCGGGCACGCGCGAACCCGGTTTGATTTCCCTGTCACGACCCCCGACCATGCCCTGGACGGGAGCCGTGAAGCAGTCGAGTGGTACCGGTGGTTATTTTGAAAAGTATTGCAGCGGAAATTTCATCAGGACCGTGAGTTAGGAAAAATATCAGAG
The DNA here is from genome assembly GCF_002127325.2 of Helianthus annuus. NCBI lineage: Eukaryota > Viridiplantae > Streptophyta > Magnoliopsida > Asterales > Asteraceae > Helianthus > Helianthus annuus. Next base: position 26,940,642 of record NC_035435.2, read on the forward strand.
TTTAGAAAACACCGGATTTTATTTATTAAATAGATGGGATAAAACCCATGTTTTACAAAGGTAGCTTTAATAAGGGATAAACCCGAATATATGAAACATGTTTTCTTAATTTAATTCAATTGATAAAATAAGCCACTTCTTTAAGCCTTTCGGTGTCGTATCATCACTCTTATTCCAATCTACTGTCATTATCTGAAATGTGTTTTAAAAAGATTTTGGTCAGTAGGAAATATTGGTGAGTTCATTCATTTTTGTACAAAACGACACATTGTTATAAATTACAGCATAAGAGCGATTACAATGGCTACTATCTTATTTTTATCTGGCGTCATGTCACACCCTGGTGACGATGGTCATACCACTATTGGGTCCTTTCACCCGAGTAGTGATGATTATCACTATTAGGTTGGTGAACCTAACCGTGAGAAATTAGTAATGTGCATAATACCCCACTTGCCAGTGATTCAAGATAACCAAGACTTAATCCCTGTAATTTAACTTTTGAAAATAATTTGAGTATTGTAAAACATTGTTGATAAAAAGAGAATGACTCACCTTGTTAGCATATAGTCTTGATTAAACAAGCATCTTGATTCTAAGTATCTACTTTATAGTTCTGAATCTTCTGATGATTGAGCATCTACTTTGATTGTAAGTGTATAGTGCAAAGTTTTCGGGTAGTTAAAAATTTAGTTTAACAGAGTGGAATACGTATTAGTGTTATACCAAATCAAACCTATCGATGATCACGAGATTAGAACCTTAACGAAAATTCACAAAGTATAGTCTTGTTTAGAAAGCACTTTGGCATTCGTTTAACGAAATTCACAAAGTACAGCACTTTGGCATTCGTTAGTTGGTTCCCGAATCGATCGGACAGAATATCGCATCGGTGATTATTGGTTAGAACACCAACGTAAAGATTGAAGAATAGAAGAAATGAGCAAAGAAAAGTGAATCCTAGGCTTCCTATTTATAGGTAGGAAATATGAAATTTCTAGGAAGTTTCATATAGCTTTTCTAGGAAGTTACCTATACATTTTCTAGGAAGCTTCCTACCTACATATATATCCTCTTATACCTTCCTAGCACCTTCCTTTGATATTATCTATCTCATATATATTTATTTTCATGTATATCTATCTAGGTGTTTAATTAATCTTACCTAGCTTAATTAATCTTGCTTAGCTTAATTAATCTTGCTTAACTGATTAATTTTCCTTAACGGTTTAAATCAAGTAATTTACTTAGCTGATTAATTAAATAACGTAACTAACTGATTAATTAACTTACTTTGCTTACTTAACTGCTAAGTTTCCTTTCCTGTTAAGTTTCCTTAGCTATTAAGTTTTCTTAACTGCTAAGTTATCTTAATTGTTAAGTTTGATATACTAGTTTAACAGCTTCTTGATTATGAGTTCTAATGCTAGATACAATGGAACTCGTATTAGTGTATTAACCCAATTCAACTTTAATGATAATCACGAGATCATAACTTACAATGAATGACAAAGTATAGCCGTATACAGGCAGCACTTAAACATCCGTTGGATCAGTTTCAATCAATCGGATATAGTACCGTGTCCGTAATTAGAGTTATTACCCTGATAACGAGCAGAGTTTTAGGGTTTAGGGGTGTTGTGAAAAGAAACGGAGATACGAGAGAGTAAGTTCGTCAAAATTTGATCAAACTGGTGCACAGACTTCAGTCCCACTACTGCCCTCTTATAGCTGATTTTTGGGTCCCCTCGCGTGGCGCGCTGGCCTCCCTTGTCCCTGGCGCGTGGCGCGGGGATGGTTGGCCTGACTTTGGTCGCCACGTGTCCCACGTAGGTCTGACACGTGTTGTCTTCGCGTGACGCGTGTCCTCGGCCGCTTTTTCGTCCAATCATGCTTTTTCCCTCGATTTTCGTGCTGATACTTGTCGTGTATATTCGGGTCTTGATACCAATTGGTTTGGTTTTTAATTGTGAATCTAATAAGACTATTTTTATGTGATTCAGTTCGTCGAACGCCAAGATTCCTTAACAGCTAAATGTCACACCCCAACCGATGGCGGAAAACATCGGGGCATGGCACTGAGCGAAACAGATTGTTCAGAAGTTTCCATAACAACTATTAATACCATTCAATTTAAATAGCACGTCCCATACCGTGCCTCAAACGATAAACAAGTTATTACAGATTATCATCTAAACAAATATTCTGTTCCGACGACTCAGATTCAAATAAACAAAACATAAATTGTCTTTTTGGTTTCTAGACATCCCCCTATGTCTTGACTCCCACATAGCTAGCAATCAGACATCCTAAGCACCTGTCACATACGTTAAAATAAAGTCAATACATATAATGTAAAGGTGAGTACACAAGTTTGATATAGCATATAGAGTTTAGAATCGTTTTCGAGTAACCAGCATGTTCACGTAAAATAATGCAGCATGTTCGCTAATCGACATGAATTCTATCAATACCAGTGACTTCGAGTTGACTGCTACTGCAGTTCGAGTGCATGGTCGCCACTGCGCACACGCAAATTGAATTGTCCCTAACAACCCCCGAATGAACGGGCGCCGAGTCCAGACTATAGTACTATCATTGTTAAGGCAGGTAGACAGCATTCATAGTACACACATAACAAATAGGCGTCATATTAGATCACGTATAGCATGCGTAGGTTGGTCATCGATAAGATAGTATTGAGTTGTGTGATTGATGTGTTTGAATAATTGAACGTATGTAACACCCGAAAGTGCTAAAAGCAAAAAGGGTTCGAGTATACTCACAGTGGTTTGGTATGGATTGAAGGGAGCGCTGAGAGTAAGTTAGCCTGAATAGTTCGATAGAATAACGATGAGTAACGCGGAAATGCAAACAAGTGTCAATGGATCGAATGGGCCGTTCGATCGGACAGCTGGTTCGATCGGGCGGGCTGTTCGTCTGGTTTGAAAGTCCGTTTGAACATTCCCACTCGATCGGCCGGCAGGCTCGATCGGCTGGTCCTTTCAAGTGGATTGTTTCTTCCTTTAATGGGAAGGATGTGTTTGTGTATGATGGTTTGAACTTTTGAAGTTTTAGTTGCAGCATTTGAAAACATCAAAGTGTTCGATCGGTTAGCCCAACCGATCGGTTAGACACCTTAGTGTAATCAATTGGCAGGGTGTCACTCGATCGGGTGGCATGCTCGATCGGGTGACATTCTAGTGTTTCAAAAAGGCTAAGTGTTGAAGTGTAATATCTCATGATTCGGTGAGTAATGTTTACAATCGAATGGCTCGATCGATCGAACATCACTTCGTCAATATCACACTTGTGAATTTGTGGGTCCATGTGTTAGCCGATCGGCTGGCCCGATCGATCGGCTGGGTTGTCCGTTCGGTTGGGCTGTTCGATCGAACAGCCTAACCGTTCGGCCAGCCTTTCTGACCTGGTTAGCCTATCTTCTAACACTTGGTTATTCCCGTTAACTTGTTGTGATCTCGAGGTAGTTTGATAACGAGTTGAACCACCAAGCTGGAATCCTTACTTAGCTCACTGACTCGGGCAGGAATCACCCAAGTCCGGCCAGAGAACGGTTTAGGACTTTTGCTTAACGTTTAACCCGAAATCAGTAAACCTCATAGGTAGAATCCGAATCTTGAACCATGTGTTTGTTTAGAATGATTGTGTAAGTCGGTTCAAGCTCCGTTTTCACCGGTTGAGTGTAAAAGAGTTGAAAGATTGATGAAAACCCATCTTCCAATCCTTTTCCACCGTGAAATGTTAAGATCTTTGGTAGATTTTAGGTTATTTATATGGAAATCGGTTAGATCTAAGCTATTCATAGTGGAATGATGCCAAAACTTGATGTTCTTGAAAAACACCATGATGACACCACCCAAGAACACTTAGATCTTGGTGATTTCATGGTTGGAATTCAAGTTTTGAAAGATAGAAAGGTGTAGAATCGATAAATGAACAATAACGTACAAGATTTAGAGTGAAACACTTACCGGATTGAGAGAAATCTGAGAAATAGTGAAGAACAAAGGCTGGTCGGTCAGAGCTTTTCCAGAAGTGGAAAGAATGACAATGACAGCCCTATTTATAGGCTTCCAAAAGAGGAAAGGTCCATTCGTTCGAACAGCATTCCTGGTCGAATGGGCTGCTCGATCGAACAGCCTGTTCGATCGGCTAGCCTGTTCGATCAGGATGTCCTGTTCGATCAGAATGTCCCTTTTTGAGCGTTTCGCGACGATTTTTGATATTTCGATTTCGATGAACGATGATTTGGGTATGATAGAGTTTCTATTCAAATTACTTTTAGTCCCAACTACTATATCTAACATACAAGCATCCTCACACTACGATTCGGGTTCGGCTTCTGTTGAAACAATGGTTAACACAAGGATAACCAAGAGGGTCGTTTCACTTATGGGGTTCAACCTCTTCTCTTGCTTGTATCAAAGGCCTGAGATCTGCAAAACAGTAACACCGTTAGTCTCGTTAAGAGGGAGAAGGGGGTTTTCCCTCTTAACCAGGCTCCGGCGTGAGAATAAGTACTGCTCTGAGAAGAACAAAATAGTGTGTGTATAGAGTGAGTAAAGAGAGCCAAGATCCTGAACCTGAATGATGAAGGGTCCTATTTATAGCCGGAGGGTGAAAAAGGAGGAAGCAGCTGTGCCAGCTGTGGGTGCGCGCCAGCTGTCCGATCAAGGGGAATATCCTCTTGGTCTGCTCTGTCGCGAAGGGTGTAGTGGTACACGTGGCGTCCTTGTATTCGCTTGTGCTGGATACCTCGTACTGGTCGTGTCAGCTCTGCTCCCTGGATTGCCGCAGGCCTATGTGGCCTTCTGTCAATGGTGACACGTGTTGTCCTTTATGTTGGGCAAAGCATCTTTGGTGCCAGCTGTGAACCGCCTAGGTGTCTTCTGGAAGCTTCTAGAAGGTTCTGGTGACATGGATGCCTTGTGTGCACAAAAAGTGGTGTGGTCCCTGCCATGTAGGCAGGGAATTGGGACCATACCTCTTCAAGTCCCCCCAGTCCAGTGTGCCTTCTAGTTGAGTTGATCGTCTAGGAGGGATTCTGGACTTATGAGAGTTGTGATTTCTACGCGTTGAAGTTGGTGAATATAAAGTGAGCCAAGTGGACGCGTGCCGTATGGTTATTTGCCTTCTGAAAATAATGAGCCAAGTGGACGCATGCCGCATGGGTTCTGACTCTCTTGAAAAATTGAGCCAAATGGACGCATGCCGCATGGGTTTTGGCCTTTTGAAAAAATGAGCCAAATGGACGCATGCCGCATGAGTTTTAACTCTTTTGAAAAAGTGAGCCAAATGGACGCATGCCGCATGGGTTTTGGCTCTTTGAAAACAATGAGCCAAATGGACGCATGCCGCATGGGTTTTGACTCTCTTGAAAAGTGAGCCAAATGGACGCATGCCGCATGGGTTTTGGCTCTTTGAAAATACTGAGCCAAATGGACGCATGCCGCATGTGTTTTGACTCTCTTGAAAAAGTGATCCAAATGGACGCATGCCGCATGGGTTTTGGCTCTTTGAAAATAATGAGGCAAATGGACGCATGCCGCATGGGTTTTGGCTCTCTTGTGCTTTCTTCTGTTGGAAGTTTGGTGGTTATGGGGAAGTGTTTGGTGTGACCGTCTGACGTCCCTGTCTTTTCGGAGGTGAACAGTTGCTTTTGCAGTGACTTTCTGTCACATCAGCAGACCCTGTCGCCCATGCTTCCCGGAAAACGAGCCGACGTCTTCTCTCTCCCGTGACGTGTCAGTCATCTATTGGGCGCTTTTTCTGTTCCCTGACGTTCCACTACCCATCGCATTAAATGCGATGGGTATAAATATGGGGCGGTTATCTCTTTCTTCCCTCACTTTCGAATTCTAAGTGCGATTTCTCTCTATCTTCTTCTCGTTTGTTCTATCTTTCACATTTTCAAATCATCTTCTTCTTGACTTTTATCATGGCTGATAAGAATCCAACTCAGAAGAAAAGGAAGCATAGAGGTAGGGCTCCTCCTGGTCCAGACCAGGCTGTGATTAACTGGAAGGAGGAGGAATTCCCGATGCTTGTGAGGGGGCATAACTTTCGTCCTGAGTGGGGGGCTCGATACCCTCCTTCTGGATCTACTGCATTGGATGCCCCTCCTGGTTTTATCACGTTGTACGCTGCTTTTTTCCGGGAAGGTAATTTTAGGTTGCCGATTACGAAGTTCACTGCTGATGTTTTGAGGGGTTATGGGCTCCATATTTCTCAGATAAATGCGATTGGGCTCCCTCGGATTACCCATTTCGAATTTGTCTGTAGGTCGTACCGTGTTGAGCCTACGTTTGAGATGTTCAACGCTTTCTACAGCGTTTCGTATTCCAGCGGGTTCTACTCTTTTTAGGCTAGGATGGGGGTTGCTCAGGTGTGTTCGGTGCCGATAAAGGGCATTCATGATTGGAAACAAAAGTTTTTTTACATTCGTCGTGGTGTGATTCCGACGGATATGTCATATAGGCAGGTGGGTCAAGGGGTCCCTAAAGTGGATGTGTTGCCAGATTATGCTGCTCAAGAATGGTATGGGAAGATAACTGCGAAGCCGACTGCGATTTCTCAACTGGATGAGATGGCTTTGGTTGGTGCAGGGATGAGTTTACTATGGGTGCCCAAACATCCGCTGGGTCAGCCTGCGTATAGCCATAAAGGCAAATGTACTGTTCTTTCGTGTCTTACCCTTTGGTTATTTCCCTCTATGTTTACTATGTGTCCTTATTTTATTGCCATTTTGCAGTTGGTTACAGTTTGTTAAATGCCTTGGACCCTAAATCCGCGGGTGCCATGGTTGAGGCTATCCAGGCTGATGGGAATCCAACGTGGTTGGAACAGATACGGGACCGTTTCCTGCATCCTACTGACGCTAGTTTGAGCAGATACGCGAATGAAGTTCTTGGTGAGGATGATTGGGACAACTTTGTTGACTCCGGTCGAGAGGAAGTCGTTATCCTTTCTAGTGGAAGTTCTGACCGGGATGTTGAAGATCTAATTTCTCATTCCGCGCGTGCAGGTACCGCGCCTGGTGGTGTTGCTGAGCCGGTACATGGATTTGTTGAGGATGATGATGATGCGGAAGCCTCTGTTGATCCTTCTTCCCAGTTGGAGACGAGAAAGAAGGCACGGGCTGATAGGTCTGGAAGGGGGGAAGAGAAGAAAGGAAGCGGAGCTGCTGGATCTTCTCGTAAGCAACCTTCTACTCTTCCATATCTAGATTATGTGGTAGTGTCTGATACATTGTCTGGCCTAGGCCCTGGGGAGGTGCGTCAGGGGTCAGATCCTGATGATAAAGCCACTTTGACTGAGCATATGAAGAAGAAAGCTCTTGATGATCATAAGCGTCATCTTGATGAACAAGCTGCTGCCCTGCTTGCGGCCAAGAGGGCCAAGCTTCAAAAGGATGCCCCCCGGCCCCTTCTGAATCTGAAGTTGATTTGGGTGTGTTTAGCGGGGGTCGAGGGAATTTGTTGGAGGAGATATTTGCTGCCTCTGCTCCCCGCCCTGGTAACTTAGTTTCCGTGTATGTTTCTGGTATCTTTTCTTTGGTTCTTTTTATCAATTGTAGTTTTGTGGCAGCGACCAAGACTAGCAAGAAGCCGCGGCCGGTGGATATTTCTCAGATTACTCCACCTACTTCTCCTCCTTCGAGGACTGTTGGCTTGACTCCTCCTCGAGATGGTGCTGATGCCACTGTGAGGGGCGGTGAAGGGTTTTTTGAAGGTATTTTTGAGGGAGATGACGCTGCTGGGGGTGATGTTGGTGGTGGCCATGGTGCCGGAGGTGATGTTGCTGGAGTCGATAAGGGTAAAGGTGTTGAAGTGGAGATAGAGTCTAGTGAGACTACTCCGCAACAAACCATTTACACAAAGCGTCCGCCTGGTGGGGGTGGGGCTACTTCTGGCACCGTGCGGGACTCGCACTTTGAACGTGTTCCTGATGATTCATGGGGCAATCCGGCTTGCGATGATATGCCTCATGTCCCTCGTTGGAGCCTTACTCAGGGTTCTCGCATGACTGACTTGCAGAATTGTCAGGAGTTTTTCTCTTTGTCTCTTCCTCCTGCCGAGAGAATGTTTCAGAAAAACCGCAGCCGCTTTGCCCTTATAGATGATCATGTTACGGCTGGGGTTAACTTCTTTGCCACTTCTCAGGAGATTCTTCGCGAATGGCGATCTATGGGAGAAGAAACTATGGCGTTTGAAGAGGCTAAGAAGGCGTTTTCTGAAGAGAAAGAAAAATTTAACGCAGAGCAAAAAGGTTTGCAATGGCGGGTTACTGAGGCTGAACGGAAACTCGAAGAGCAAAAGCAGTTGAATGAGCAAAAACAAAAGGATTGGGAATCCGCATGTGCTCGTACGAATACGGAGATGCAGTCGCAGCGTGATGCTATTGTGCGGCTGTCTGGTGAGAAGACGGCCCTTGCTGAAGAGGCTCATCAGGCGCGTCTTGCTGCGGAGAAGAAGGAGAAGGAGTATGTTGCGCGGATCGATAAGCTGGAGCTTCTTGTGCAGGAGAAGGCTTCGGAATGTGAGGCTGCTCAGCGTCTTCTTGATGAGAAGACGGCTGAGTGCCGTGCGTCTGAGCTACTTGCTGAGGAAGCCTCAGCTGATAGTAGGTGGTTGCTATCCCGTGGCGTTCCATTGGTAACGTTCTTTGCTTGCTCTGTTGCTGTCTTCCTTTTTATTTTTACTTTTGTGTATTTATTTCTGCTATCTTGCTCGACCTTGTTTTTCATGCAGCTTGCTGATCGTATCTTGCATTCTCCTGAGCTTGCCCGCTACATGTTTGAGTTGGGTGGGGCAGGCTATAATAGTGGCCGCAAGAATGGGTATGCTGAAGGCAGGTGTGCTGCTATGAACAATGAGAAGGATTACCACTTTGAGTTGTTTAAAGAGGATTGTGAGGGTGCTTATGCTGCTAAGCGCCGAGAATTTTCGATGCTGGATTTTGCTGTTGTTCGAGCCGCTGGTAAGTTGGCTCATAAAGCGAATGGGGTGGCTTTGTTGAAAAAAGCCTTAGGAGAAGAAGGCGATGATGCTGTTGGAGGTGCTGGCTCCAGCCATACTTGATAGGTTGCTTCCGGCCTGCGTGCCGTGTATGGCCCTGAATGGGTTTGTAATGATTGTTTTTGAGACAATTTGAAATTTCTTACCTGTGGTGTTATGTGTTTGACAGATATGGTGTTACTTTGATTATGGTTATGCAAATTTTGAAATCGTCATAATATGTGCATGTTTAATTACTTTGATTAGGTGTCACGAATGAATGATGGCGCTGACAGGTGATGTTGTGTTACTACAACATTTTTTATTCTGTCGTTTAGGTATGCGCGCTTGCATGTGACGTACGAAGTGATCGAGTTGCAGGTTATTGTGTGAGCTCAGCTGGGATCACAGCCTTGGGAGCATTACAATGTTTAGTTGCCTTGCTATCGATATTTTCGTGTTTGTGTGGGCACGAAGTTATGTTTTTTGGCGTTTTGTAGGCTTTGGTTGTGTTTCTGACCCGGCTGTTCACTTGGTTGTGACGAGCCTTGGAGGTCTACAACGTTTCCTATGGTCGAGCCATTGATGTTTTCGTGTACGCCCGAAGTAATAAATGCAGTTGTGACAAAAAATTTGCATGAAATAAAGGTAGCCAAACACTTCTTGTATTAAGTAAATGTGTCGGCGATTCACCCTATACGATTACATGTTTATATGTAGCATTTTCGTAACTGTTGGGCATTCCAGGTTCGTGGAACCTCTTTGTCGTTCATGGTGCGTAGCTTGTATGCTCCCTTGCCGAGGACCTCATCAATGATGTATGGGCCTTCCCATTTGGGAGCCAGTTTCCCTGGTTTTTCTGCGTTGGACGCTTCATTGTCCCTTAAGACATAATCGCCTGGGTTGAAGGTGCAGA